>NC_092863.1:18301093-18329842 GCF_032062135.1 Pyxicephalus adspersus | reverse complement strand
CTGATCTATTTACATTTTCATCATACAATATGCTGTCTCTTGGCTTATAAATTACCTGCAAGCTCTAATTGGCGCACTTGGGGTGACATATATACCTTTTTCAATTTGGCTATCAGATCATTCACAGCCATTTAAATCCCTATGATTTGCTCATTTCAATCCATAATAAATCAAAGACTCATTCTGCCACCTAGTGGCCGATTACAAAAGAGTCACAATAGTAAATGATGTTTCTCCTAATAAATAAACTGCTGAATCTAGATTGAATTAGGGAATATTTTGGGATTCCACCAGAGGTTACTAGGGGTTCCCTGAGCAATGAAAAATATGTCACTCTCTGGTTAGTTTAACTGACACTAATGATCTTTTTGACTATCTGTAAGGGAGAAATTCTTCTCAAGGGCCAGTAATGTAGGATGCATTTCTCCCACTGATCACAACACTAATTAATTATGAATTGTGAATGTATTAATTATAACAGGAGTTCTCCAAGACATTAAAGTTATTTCAAAGGTTGATAAACACTGATTGAGACATAGAAATGCTATCTAGTCTTGCCTATTTCAATAAATCCTGTCCTACAAATGTTTTTAATTGTTTAACAACCTGAAAAGGATTATAGAAGGAAGCTGGGGTCAAGAGATTGAAGAAGCCTAGTGACCTTTTTGATTTTGGGCAAGCTAAATCATGAATATGAGAATTGCACTGAACCAGAGTTTACATGATAATGTTATGGAGTCAGCAACTAATGCTGTAATCTAATTAAAGTAAACATGCAACTCCTGAAAGATGTTTTAATAAAGATGTCTCCATCTTTCTAGAAGAAAAAAAATAATATAAAAAGATTGTGCTGGTAGGAAAGGTAATACATATGTATAATTGTAAAACTTTCATATCAACTGGTATGCATGCAAAGAAAATATCTAAATCTAGAGTCACTTTAGACTTTTTAACTTAATTCAGTAACATTTTATAAATCAATAGACTAACAAGCAATGTGTTATCAGAACTTTGTAGGTCAACTGCAGAGTATTTAGGTTTCTAGTATGTTTGGATAGGTTTGGGAAATGCTAATTTATAGAGAACCTGTCATGACTGGGTTTACACAAAGAATCAGAACATTCTGACTTTAATAACTTTAACTCTGCAGGCCTGCCTATAAAATATTCATGTTGGCCTTATTCAGCTTTACTTACTTTGAGTCTGACTCTTCAGCTTAAAGAGAACCAGCCATGAGTTGTTATGCAAAATCTGGAATACTCAGTACTAAAGTGAATCTATTTTATATATACACACACATATATATATATATATATATATACATACACACACACACACCTATTTATATATATATATATATATTTAAATAAATATTCCTATATATGTTTGTCAAGGGAGTTCTTGCACACATAACACCGAGGGAGCAGACTAAGTGAAGAGGAACTTTTCATCAAGGTGATTTTACGTTTATTCAAACTGACATTTCAGCGGAGTGCAGGCCCTCATCACTGGGAATACATATAGCTGCTATATTTAGTAAGTAACAGGCACAATCTTCCTTCAAGGACCTTCTACTCATGGGACAAATATCACCAATCAAATCTAACAACTAACATATATGCTTTTAAACCAGAGCATATACATTAAAAAGAACACTACTAGTGATCTTACATACATAAATGATAAAAAAAAAATCCGAAACCATTTTAGTTTAGTTTCCTATGTATACTTTGGGAGTGCTTTTTACTTTACACAAATATACATTAAAAGGATTGATATTAGGGGCTGCCACAAACAGTAAAGCTGCCAGGAATGTGTGAACCCGTTCATCAATATTATTAAAAAGGATTTATATAGCACCAACATATTACGTAGCGCTGTACATTAAATAGGGGTTGAAAATGACAGACAGATACAGACAGTGACACAGGAGGAGGAGAGGACCTTGCCCCAAAGGGCTTCCAATTTAGGAAGTAAGATAAAGAAGATTTAGATCACAGGAATTAAAAGTGATTTTAATGAGGACATATGCCATATCGTATGTCCCAGTCCTCTCATTTCAACTTTTGCTGAGTAGCATGGTCTATATGTAGTGTAGAAAAGAAAAATAAAACACTTAAAATGTGGAATACAAGTTAAATAATAGAAATAGTTAATAATACAACCATACAGTAAATATTCACAGACTCAAATTAACTTTTTTTTCATAAAAAAACAAATAAATATACATATATATATATATATATATATATATATATATATATATATAAATCACAAGGTGGTGCTAAAAGTACATACTAGGAAACAGTAATAAGCTCTTCTTGTTTATAATCCATCTATCATTTCAGATATATAGGAATATATGGGACTTCCATCTGCATATTGGTTCTGGGTCAGTGACTCAATGTATTGCAGCCAGAAGAGGGTCAGCATAACAGTGGAGCCATTGTCTGAAGGAGAGTTTAGCAATGCAGTCATCATATTTCTTTCATGACATGTTTCCTTTAAAGTGAACCTTTATTCCATTTTAATGTTTAAAAATTAACGTCCTGCCTAAAGAAGACATCATAAGATCAATATTCTTATATTTATTAGCCATTAAAGCCTCTTCGATACCCCTCAATGTTTTCGCTTCATTTTGTTGGCTAGGTTTGACAATTCTTGACTTCATGGCCATTGCCAATCTTTATGGCTCTGTTCCTATTTCATTTATGACTTTCTCATTGGACAGTAAATTCACAATTTAGCCTTGGAAAATAGTTCTCAGTAACAATGAAAAACTAAATTAGACAACAGGATTTAAAAAAAACTTATATATCACATCAGGGCTGGATTGTGTCTCTTCTGAGCCCTAGGACCTCCATTGGAACCTTTAAGCTGTCATTACTCCCACACAGCATAATACTGCACCCTTATAGGGCCATTTATTTATTACCTTATAACAGCTGACAGATAATGCCCTCCAAGGATAGATGAGAATTATTTAAACAAAATAAAAATATTGTGTTGATCACCTATATTCTAAATGCAGAGCCATCCTTGATGATTGAATAAGGATTGGAGCACTCATCTTCATGCCCTGCAGCTGGGCCAACCTACTTTTTTTGTTTCAATAAATTTAGTTATTACAAATAAAAAAAAATAACAAAAACAACTTCAAAATAATACATTCCATACATGACGACCTCCGACATTGATGGTTGCCCTTGATGGAGGATTGCAGTTTAGTGGGGAGTATAATATCCCCCCAGGGCCATCCACTTTTTACATGATAAATGCTGCCATTGCTCAAACTCAAGCAATTTTATCAAAGGGCTCCCACTCAAAAAACAGCTTGAGAAAGGACATTATGAAAGGAGCAGCCATTTTATTAGAACAGGGAAATGTTTATTGGTTTTAATCCTAAGTGAAATTATTGAGTGTATTGGTCTAAATCTATGGTTACAGTATTAGATCCTTCTACGTGTAAAGTGGATAGATTAGCTACAGTCAGTGGGCAAAGAAAATATATGAGATGCACTAGAAATTTGGCTTTGGGATGATTATGTAAGCTGCCATTGTTGAACTCATTGTAAAGTATACTAATTGACTAAATGTAAAGCTGATATTTGGGTGTCGGTAGATGCAATTACACATCTAAAGCAAGCGTGCAGATAACACAATTTCTGAACATAAAGGTCATAAAGGTAATAACTGTGAAAATCAGAACACCCACCTGGCAGATTGGATAATATAGAACCAGGTCACCAATGGGAGCTCTGTTTCGATCTGTTTAAAAAAAGTAGTTATCCACTTACAAGGCCCATCGTGTACTTATAACATAGTAACCAGACCGCCATTGTATGATGAAGCTCTACCCATTTCTGGTCAGCCTGATGGACATTTGAGATTACATAAAATGGGAAGAAGGTAGTGTTACATGTTACAATAATGGCCTTGCTCCAGCATGATCAATAAATGGTGGTTTTAATTCAAGTGTAACATTTAAAAGTGCATTCCAAATGTTCTCTTCACAATCCAATACACAGAGTGGTTTTTAATGTTGCAGGACATTAACACACAACACTACACAACAAAACAGTTCTGTAGACCAATGCTTACAAAATCCTGATATCTGCTGAATGTCTACCTGTTATCCTAACAATGTGCACATTGATAAAAAAAAAGGCTGGGAATCTTTATGTAGATCTGCGAGCAGAATAATATAATCAAGTACAACAATGAAATCCACAGTGCACCAACTCACAGTGATAAACTGGATTTGAGTTTATTGTGATCAGATTAGGTGACCAAATACTTTTAATACCATTCTGTTGGTATTACATTTTGTATATCATTTTTGTGTGTTGCTCTGTGTTATTAAATATGTATGTATGTATGATGTATTCAGGACACCTAGAATAAATTATCAGTCCCACTTCATTTTCAAAAGCATAAAAGCCAGCAAAAAATCAGATGATACAAAGAAAAAGAAAAAAAATAACAAAACCTATTATATGTCCATACAGATATTATGCATGTTGCTATTAAATAATTAGTGTGATAAGACATAGCAACCTGGTTCAAGGAATGTGAAATTCAGTTTCAGGATTGCAGGACATCACCATAATAATAATAAATACCATGCTTTTACAGTTAACTTATTTATACTCCTAATTTTTGGGATTTGTCATCCTGATCAGGGATTGGTCAGATCTTCTCTGGCATATAAATAAAAGGTGATTTCAAATCAAGGTTAGGACTTTAAAGTAAGAGATTTTCAAATTAGATGAATGATCCTTTCACTACTAACTCAACCTCAATCTCCATCATTGCATGGTAAAAATGATGAACTTGTATAAAGAATGTACTGTAGTTAAAATACTAAAATAATTGGGAAACTCATTTACTTACTAAGACTGGTATGGGCCATTTTGGGTTTAGTTGGGGAAGATGGTATGCATTACTCTAGGGCAGGGGTCCGCCAGATACAGCCTGGCCATTAGTTCGTTCTGGGCTAACGCCCCCTGGCCGATCCGGCCTAATGCTCCGGAGCCGCAGGTTGCCAGCCGGATCTGCCAGGGGGTGTTAGAAACTACCAGAGCCAGTTGTTGCTCCCTTATTTACCGCAGCCGGCATTGATATTCCGCCGCCGCGGTAAATAGGGAAAGCTCCCTGAAGGTAAATCTCTTTCCTCCGCAATGCATATAGAGGAGAGGGATTTCACTTCAGGGGGTGTTCCCCGGTGGTGGGTGAAGCCATTAGGGCTCAGAGTCCCGCCTAGTGTGCTCCCGCCCACCCTATAAATGGCCTAGTGGCCATAAAACTTTGCAGACCCCTGCTCAAGGGGCTCACACATTGGCTTTGGTTCCCTCCACAGTTGAAAGTAAAACCATTTCACTCCTGGTTATCCTCTGCATCCTCTGCATTCCCTTTAGCAATGCAGCAGGAGAAGTAGTTTCTTGGCATCCCCAGCACACACTCTTAGGCTGTGGCTCCATTTTGCCATTGGCTGCTAGGATTGTATAGCCATTCTAATCACATTCCCATTGCGTTTGGCAAGTACTGGTGCTGGTCAAGGGCCTTTATTGGTTTTCTATTAACCGCAATAAAATTATTTTTTCAGAAAAAGAAAATTAGGAAGGGAATGTTGACAAATAACTGGAGTTGTCTGGGCAGGAAGAAATAAGTCTTAAATGTGCTTGGACTTTTTTTCTTTAACATTTATATTACAGGAATGTTTTTTTGCTACAGTTTAAAGTCCTCAGTTTATAGTTTTGGTAACTCTAAAGAAGATCATACAGAGATTGTATGGTGTATGACCAGCATAACACACCAAAATACTGTAGGTATCCTTATTTTAAAAAAATGACAGTTATTTTCAGTTAAGTCCAATGGAATTTGAATTTGACATATAAGTAAAATTAGAATGCATTAGGCTAGTGTCAAAGGTTTGATAAGGCAGTTGAACAGTTCAGTTATAAGCAGTGCATATAGAAAAGATTTTCCATCCAAAAAAACATCCAATTGAATTCACTGGGTAAATGCATGTGGCAAAGCAAACTTATTCTTTAGTAAAAAAAATGAGTGTGGAGTAACAGAAAATATTAAAGAACAGATTATTCCTATTCTAGTATCTGGCTAAACACATTGTGAGTGTCAAGTTAGGTTCAGAATAAATATAGCCCCAACAGTAACTCAAATAAAAAATAATTTGTTTTGTTGTATATTTTATTTTTATTCAATTTAGTACTTTTAAAATAATAATATTAATACAAAAAAAGTGATTCAGTAAAAAGTATTTGCCTATGTTAAGTAAAGATGATAACGTTTACAAGATCTTCCCAGAAGGTTGTCATACTATAAGTATTAAACCTTGTTTATTGTACATTATTACATCTCCCAGCTTATTTAAACCAAATAAAATAGATAACACTCAATGGCTTCCCATAACAGGATCATTTACCTAAAAGTGCACTAGATGTCACTTTTGTGTTTATGTTCAAGTTTAAAATTCTTAGTAAAAAAAAACATACAAAATGTTTATAAATATAATAATAAAATAATAAATCATACTAAATACATTACTTGTATGCCAGCTCATCGAAAAACCTCAAGCTGACCCTTGAGTCAGGCCTCCTCCATCTCAATTCACATAGGTGAATAAAATGCCTGTAAAGGTTCAAAGATCACTATAATATATTAATATTATCATGTAATATTATTGTATTCCTGGTCACCATTTTGAAAGTAGAAAAAGAAAAACAGCAAAAGGTAAGTACCGTTGAATTGTTTGAGTGTAGAGAGAAAACAAAGCCATATTTGTTCTGGAAAAGGCAGGAAAAATTCCTGCAGAATAAGCCCCATATGGACTTCAGATACATGTTAAATCACTGTCACTGGAAACAATCTTTTGATTATTTCCAGTGACAGGAGAATTACCACAAAGCTCTGTTCTCTGGAGAGGGAAGGACAAGTGAGCAGGACTCTGCTGTGCTCTTCCCTATAGAAAAGAATCAGTCATTCATCAATCTGCCAGGGCAGATTGATGAATGACATGGAAGGATTGCTTCACATATGTTAGATTTCTCCAAGACAAGCACAAGTGTTCATCTCAGGTGACAATCATCTTATATGAGTACATAGCTATAGAATATGATACCAAACTGCTTGGTTTTACTGCCCCCACCCAAGATGTTAGCTGTAAACCCAACACCATAATCCTATTTTAGCAATAACCCGTGAAAGCAGAACTTTTATTTTAAAAAATATGAAACCTTTACTTTCACCCTCGATCCTTCTGCAATAAGATTCCATTCGGTCCCGCACCATCCCGGATTTCTTCTCCGGAGAAACCAGCAGGCATCACTGTCTTCTTTGAGGTTCGTCACCCAATCTTGCACTATGCAGGCACAAGATCAGGTGATGTTTGCCCCTGAAAATCTATTTTAAAAAATGTGCCAATCTCACTTTGCATACACTTTTTTTTTTTGGGGGGGGGCTACTGCACATGCCCAGGATCAAATGTGCGCAGGAGCAGCATAAAGCCTCTTGGGATATGTGTTAAAAAAATTAAAAATCCTTGTTTTTTCATAATATATAAAAGGGTTATCCAACTTTTTATATAATGTTAAAATGTTATGATAGGTCTGCTTTACAATGTTTAGAAGCCATGACATTTGCCTTGTTTTGTATTGTGTTATATTTGTTTTATAAGTGATTTATGATCCTTTAAGTCTATTTGGCCCTCCCTGTTATTATCTCGGACTAGAAGTCAATTGGACCCTTGTTCTGCAGGTAAAAAGGCCATAGGCGTGCTTGAGTAATTTAACCAACCACGTAATTTAACCAAGGATAGGGCTGGCACCACTCAGATGTGTTTTGCTATTTTGGTCATATTTTTATAGCAATGACAGATCATTTATGACAGATCTCTTATCATCTCTCGTCTGGACTACTGTAACCTACTCCTCTCTGGTATTCCACTAACCCCTTATTTTATTTTCAAAAGCCTTTTGGAAAATGTACAGCGCTGCGGAATATGTTGGCGCTATATAAATCCTGTTTATTAATAATAATAACTCTGAGGATTCCATTATCATCAATATGTGATGATCCTTCCACACAATATTGTAAAATAATAAAATATCCAATCATGATGGACATGTCACGTGTCTATATAATGATTTACATTGTGCAGTCAGACTTTTTTTTTTACAATCTGCTAGCTCTGCCTGGATTTGCCTTCTGCAGCCATTACGGCTGGGAACAAATGTTGTGACGTCATTCCGCAGCCAGGCAGCTCTCTTCATTCCGTGCAGCCTTCACAGCCCGCCTCACCTCCAGTGACTCAGCGGCGGCATCTATGTGCTCGACACTCTGCTATCCGGCCTGCGCGAATTTCCCGGCATCCTTCGCGCTGCGTTGGAGCCTGAGATTTGCTAGTCATTCCCGGACCGGAAGCGGAAACTTAGCTTTGCAGGCACCGGGTTGTAAGGATGAAGGAGGCTACGGCTAAACGACGAGAACCGGAGGATGTAGAGATGAAAGAAGAGGAGCCGGCTGCCGGCAGCACCACCGGGGAGACAGGAAAGAAAGAGCTGGACAGTGTCACCTTAGAGGGTATCTGTCCTGCCTTGTGTCTCTTATTGTTTGCCATTCTCTTGTCGCTGTCAGCGGCTTTCCCCTCATAATATATCTCTGTGTCTTGGCTTATGGTGGAACTACACGTCCTAGGAATACCTGCTGGGTCATGCTGGGACTTGTAGTTCCCCAGCACCACACTATGTAGTAGAGATAGATGTATTTGTATCAGGTTACATATAATACATCAACACTTGGGTCCTAAGATGAGCACTCATCCTGAATTATGATCGTAGTATGTGAATCGGTGAGATTCTAGGCGGATTTGCAGAATTTCCTCGCCATTAAAGAATCAGAATAGTTTAAAATAGTTTTACTGCTGTGACCCCTTGGGATTGCAAATCACAATTTTTAAAGTTACCACACCAGGACAAAGATCTATATTTAAAAAGGTAACGGGTTCAGTTATAGCGCAGAGCTGTCACCTCTCTCCAATATATTTGGAGCATTTCCTGGCCCGTTTATAAAATCCGAGCACAATTCAAATTAATCCCTGACTGCAGATTGTATAAAGTTGCAGAAAGCGCTCTGATTGGTGGGGAGGCTGGTCATATGACTATGACAGGTCACATGATTAGACTGTTATTCCCTATTATTATTAATAATTTATAAACAGGATTTATATAGCAGCAACATATCAGGCAGCGCTGTACAATAAATAGAGGTTGCAAATGACAGACAGATACAGACAGTGACCCAGATGGAGGGGAGGACCTGCCCCGAAGAGCTTACAAACTTATTAGGGCTTCAATTGTTTTAAAGTCTTCATGTAAACTAAATACTAAACACATCTGTAGATTACAATGATGAGCTTTTTAAAGCGGAAGTAAACCCAAAACAAAAAAATCACACTTACCAGATCAGTATCTCCGCTGGGAGGTTTCTTCCATCGGGTCCCGCGTCATCCCGGTATCTGTCTTCGGCCTGGCACAGAGGGAGCGCCAGGCGCTGACATCCATCTCCTCTCTTCTTCGATCTCGCACTGAACAGGCACGAGATCCGTTGATGTAGATTAGGGGGTAAAAATTACCGATTTCACTGGGCATGCGTGAGATCGGCAATTGTTTTTTCTCTGTTGATGAAAGGGCTCCTTCTGCGTATGCCCGAGATCAGGATGGGGTATCCCCAGGAGGGTTCTGCGCCCCCATTAGGTCTTTGGACTTAAAGGGGGTTGCTGCACCCTTTTTTTTTTTTTTTGCACTTAATAAAAAAAAAATTCTTTAAATAAAGGGGTTTTCTACCCTTTTATGTAAAGTAACAATTCTGACTTTAGGTAACCTTTAAGTAGCTGTATGGCCCTTAGATTTTCCCAGCCCTGAATTTGGGATTTTGTTAGATTTTGCCCCCCTCATATTTAGGAAACTTAACGAGCGATTGTATGATCTTAAAAGGGTCCTAACATTGCACAAATCACAATTGTGCAACAGTTTTCTCCCCTAACAACTAGACTAGTGTTTCCCAACCGGAGTTCCTCCTTAAGTTTCTAGGGGTTCCCTGAGCAAGGAGCAGTTTGTGTCTCACTTCAGTTTACAGTGTTCTCCCCGGCCCCTTTTAGCTGGGTGCACCACCCGAAAATCAAACAATAGTATCAGCCTACAAAATGAAAAACAACTTCTGTCTGCATTATTGGAGATTTTCTCTTCTCTTGGGGATGACTTATTTTACCAGGGAGGAACCTAAGAAATCTCTCTAGGGTAGCTCCAGTAAAATCTGACAAGGGTTTAATTCTCTTTGTGTCCTAACCACGCTGGGATAAAAATCCCCTAAATTGACACGTTATTAGAGAACATTAGGAGGAACCTTCATTATGATCTGATAAATCATCAACATCACAGAAAAGCGTAAGAATGTGGGGGATTTGGCATAGGTGGAGGCTGGGTGGTGGGTTGAACGGTGTGATATAAGGAAAAAACAGACTTTTCTGGCTGTGTAGTGAGGCAGAAGTTTGTAAAGCACAACAATAAACTGTTAAATAGTTTTTTTCTGTTTTATAGGGTTTGTATTTTAATATCAAGTAATAATGATAATATGTATTTATTTCCTACATTCCTGTTATGCTAACATTTGTTTATGCACTGCAGATATAAAGGAGCATGTGAAACAGATAGAAAAGGCGGTGTCCGGAAAGGAGCCCCGCTTTGTCCTTCGTGCACTGAGAGCCCTCCCATCTACATCCCGTCGTCTGAACCCCAATGTCCTGCACAAAGCTATTAATGGCTTTTTTACTTCCAACGCCACCACCCGTGACTGGCTGTTGAGCTTCTTGGAAGAGGTAAGAGTAGGTAGAGTCGGTCTGAACTTTTCATTATCCCTATGTTAGCACTCACCATCACAATTTTTATAGTATGCTGTACTTCCCAGTTTTAACACATAGGAAGGTTCTCTCCCTAAAGCTAACTATACACTATGTAGCCTTAGGGTACAAACTCTTTTAGATTTACCATCTGCAATGCAGTATAAAGACCTGTCTGATTTGGTTTGTAATAGGAATTTATAGTGTATGGCCAGCTTAAGAAATTATAGTTTCCACTGTTCATTGGGGGGGACACAATCATATTGATGGAGGCAGTGGCAGAATAGTCCATTCTGGCAGACATGGAGTTCAGGTGACATTTGGGTAACCAAGAGAGAAATGAATCACTCTCCTGTTCCGTTGAGATCTGGATAGGTGATTAGCATGGAGAGTCAGGTACTGTAGAGATGCATCAGTTACTCCTATCTGGTTCTGAACCGGAGTTTAGTGTAATAGCTGTTGTCACACTGTTTAATTCACATAGACTGAAGGGGTATTTTAGAGCTGACCTTTGCGTTATTTACAGTGTCTACAGTATATATTGCATTTTAATTAAATTTAAGGATAAAGTTTTATGCATTGTAAAACCAAATATTTGATGTGAAGTACACATTGTTCTTGTGGGTTTATTAACCACTCTCTTATTTCTCTTCTGATTTTGCAGATGATGGACACAGAGGGAGATTTGCAGTTCAGACCAAGAACTGGAAAGGCAGCCTCTGCACCTCTTCTCCCAGAAGTAGAAGCTTACCTGCAGCTCCTGTTGGTGATCTATCTAATGAACAGCAAGCATTATATAGAGGTGAGGGCAGTTTACTCTAGTTCTACTTTTTTCAGTACCTGAAGAGCCTTTTTTTTACACAAACACATGTAATTTGCTGCATATTCCTCCCTTTGGGGCTGGCTCACATGTATGCACTGCATTTTTGTGTGAAAGGCAAAAGGAAACTATATGGACCCATTTATACGTTATATGGATGTCTTCTGATGTTCCGTGACTTTTCATGTGGCACATAAATGGTTATTTTTGTTCTCAGTATATTGTACTAATTAAACACATATTGTTATTACAAATATATGTTAACTTGTGAACACAAGAATTTAGGCGTCTTGGGCCAATGTACATGCAATAACACTTATTCAAGGAGCTCTTCCCTATCATATATGACACATACTAGAGGTAAACCTTAACCTATACAGTTTTTGTAGTGTGAATAGTGGCTTCCCTATGAGATCTACATTAATGTGAACTTGTTTCTTTTACCTTAATGAGCACCTTACTGGTTTCCATTTAGATACAGTACCAATCTGAATTCTGCAGATTTTTGCTCACCTAAATATGTTGTTTTTGTTCCCTACAGGCCCAAAAGGTGTCAGATGACTTGATGCAGAAAATCAGCTCTCAGAATCGGCGAGCTCTGGATCTCGTAGTGGCAAAATGTTATTACTACCACTCTCGCAGCTATGAGTTTCTTAACAAGCTGGATGTTGTCAGAAGGTAAACAACAAACCAAGGCTGGAAAGCTGTGTTGGGCTATTGTTACAATCACTCAAGGATGGACTAATGCTGTTCAGGAAACTTTGTAACTATACCAAATCAGAAAATCTAATCAGTGTATTTATTAGGCTCTCTTCAATGAGCATGTGCAGGTTTTTAGTTGCTATCACTGCTTAGTTTGTTACTTGGGAAATTTAGTCATAGGATGCCCCCACTGGAATGCACCGTGGCACCTAATTACAGTTGGCAATGGCTAGCCGAATGCTCCCCTGTTTATTATATAACATATCACTGGAAAATCAACTGGGGTGCGAGAATCTCTCTTGTTGCAGCTGAGCGGGGAACAGAGATGCTGAGATATTTTACAACTGGAATCCAAGAGAGAAAAAAGAAGACAACAAGTGATTCAGCCAAATGTCTGATCAAAACTGTATTATATTATGGCTCGGTGGGCAGAGTAGTAAGGTGGGGACACTTTGGCCTGCATATACGCAGGTGGGAGAACAGGCAGACTGGGTTACTATATGAGCCTGCAGAGAGTATATCATATTACAGGAGTTTGATCCTGAAGCAAATTAAAGTACTACTTACACTGTTAGACTAGTTACAATAAAAAACACATTTAAAGCAGAACTGCAGCCACATTTTGTGCTGTTTAAGAGCTTAGTGTGATCACATAGTTCTGAGTTTTGTTTTGTTTTTAACCCTACTTTTAGAAAATATGCTAAGGTTTATCCATGTGCAGACATGTTTCTATTTATGGCATGATTGAGATGTGCAGTGTAAAACTCAGAGTTGTGGGTAAACAAAGGTCATTGTATCACTGATGATCACATGGGAACTCTTCTCCAGGGAATTGTTCCTCTAATGTTTGCTGTAATAGAATGTACCATTGGGCATTAGCTAGAGCAGTGCTGCATCTCAAAGAAGGAAGGAAAGCCACCTGAACATTTCCTGTACTTGGAAACATTGCAAAATTAAATGACTTGATTTTCCAAGTAGAGGAGTATCCGTGAACAGATTTTATATTTATTTTATGAAATTTAATGTAGAAAAAAGTTTTTTTTTTAGCATTCTGCTTCTATTTTACATTGTCATGGTGATATTAATATTTAGTGACAAACTAATATCTCATCTTACAGCTTCCTGCATGCCAGACTGCGCACAGCCACACTCAGGCATGATGCTGATGGACAGGCTACGCTGCTTAACCTGCTTCTTAGAAACTACTTGCATTACAACTTGTATGATCAGGCTGAAAAACTGGTGTCCAAGTCAGTATTTCCTGAGCAGGCAAACAACAATGAGTGGGCTCGCTATTTGTACTACACAGGTAAGCTGTGTTTTCTGTAATGACTTCGAAAAAGGTCTCTTGCTTCTCCTTTAGAGTGTGTGGTGCAACTATATGTTTTTTTCAAAATGTTGACATACTGCATATTGTGCTAAACTACGATTGTTTCATATAAAGAGGATAAATAGCATACATAAATAAATAACATGTGAGGTAGCATTTTGTTTTCTTCTTTTTTTTATTTAGCTATAGATGCCACTCCAGTCTTTCTTTTACCAGTTTCACATATTTCAGATAAGACCATAATTTGTAAAGGTTTAGGTTACCCACCCAACACTTATATAATACACATTGTCAGATGGGTTTGCCTGCTAATGTGCTTTAAATACACTGAGCCTATTAAGGTATCAAGATGTTGAGAGAATTGAATACATTTGTGAGTAACTGTAGATGCTGTAGATCTAACTGTAGATGTAAAAAAAATAAATTTTTTGATGCAGATGATGGGGCAGAATTTATTAGTAAGCAGTTATATCGGCATTGTTTTTTAAATATGGGATGTACATAACACCTTGTTTATTATACTATAAGATTTCTGATTTGATCATTTACTTTTATGTTTTCTTTCAGGTCGGATTAAGGCCATTCAGTTGGAATATTCAGAAGCCAGAAGGACTCTAACTAATGCTTTGAGGAAGGCCCCCCAACACACAGCGGTGGGCTTTAAACAAACTGTAAGACATGCTGCATGATTTTACAGATCCTTTTTTATAGGGCTCATAGCTTGTGAGGGAAAGGGAATCCCCTGTTAAATTTATCTAAAATGCCTTACTTGATTGTAGTTAACAATCTTTAAAAAAATCCAAAGGGAGAGGATATTTCATTGTGACACAGAAGTTGACGTACTATAGGAGTAGAGGGTGAATGCTAGTAAATAAACACAACTTCACTCAGTTTACGATCCCTCAATAATGCTCACACAAAGTGAAAATTTGCTTTACCGAGTCTTCGGTTCCTATTTCACTGAATTAACCTTTATGTGTGGCCTACACGTTCCCAGGCATTTTTTAATCTGTCTGGTTCTGTGCTGATTTTCTTCTTGTGTTTTTTCTTCTAAGGTCCACAAGCTTCTGATTGTTGTGGAACTGCTACTAGGAGAAATCCCAGATCGCCTACAGTTCAGACAGCATTCACTAAAGAGGTCTCTAATGCCTTATTTCCTCCTCACACAAGGTGAGCCTTTCATACCCTATTAAAACCACGTTACCTGAATAAAAATATTAAAAGCTATACAGTTAATTACATGGCTTATCTTGGCCTGCTGGTATCGCTCTTGGAATCCTGCTAATGGCAAGTTTTAATCTCTGGGAGGTAGTTGTTGCTGCATCATTTTATAGCATTTTCTCTATAGATTTCTTAAGGGATTAGCCTCTTAAGCACGCACTTTCTCACCAGATTAGTTCTAGTGTTCTGTGATGCACTTGCTTGACCTTAAGTATCTTAGCTATTTTCTAGTTCATCTAAGCAAACGTAGTATTTTTTTTTTTTTTTTTTATAGAACAAATTGGGCTTTATGTGCTTTAACACTGTGATCAATATGTATTGTGTATAAGATATGTATTATGTTCCATTGCTTTTTTTTTCAGCTGTCCGTACTGGCAATCTGTCCAAGTTTAATCAGGTTCTTGAGCAGTTTTGTGAGAAGTTCCAGGCAGATGGAACATACACACTTATCATCCGACTGAGGCATAATGTCATTAAGACAGGTGAGTTCATAGAAGCGGTTGGAAGGATTACTGATGTACAATCCTTCTATTCAGTTACAAGACTCTGTATAGAACTCTGGCAATGATAACATTTTAGTGTCATGTTAGGGATAGCTCTATTTATCATTTAGTGTTATTGCCGAGTAATACAATATATTTTTTTATGTTTCTTTTCTTATGTTCCTCTGGATGTGTTATATTGGTTGTTTTGATGCATTCAATGCAAAACCTGCTGTTGTCATAGGAAGGATAAAAAATATACTGTAGAGTATCTAGTAGATCTGACCTAAATACTAAAGAAAAGGTATTATAATATACACATACATATTACATGAATGAGCAATACAGAATTTAGTCATGTTTAGTATTCAATTTCTTAGCACAATTCCTTTCTGAATTGGTGATTTGCCAAGAAAACGAGTGATCATAATCTAGGACACATATCATCCAAAACAAACCTCCTATTTTGCTATTGTATCTGGTTTCCATTTACCACCAGCAACCCTGTAATTATCTTAAAAGTACTTACCTGTCCCATAGGCATCATGGGAGATCTTCTCTTGCTTAAAGAATGTCAGATATTTGTCCCCTAGTGCAGGATATCACTCATACCACCATTGCTACATTTTGTAGTTACTTAAAGGTTTGGAGGAGGAACTACAGAGCTGGGTTAGGGACATTTTATCGGCATCTTTTATTTTCCTCCTTGTTTATTTGGCAAAGATAGGGCTTTCTTTTGGTAGAATATCTGAATATATGTTTGTTTGATGTCTGGAAAATAATAAAATGCCAAACTTGAACAATAAAAATACTCCAAATTTAGGGGTTACTTTAGTAAAAATTAAGAGATGAAGATCAGAATGAAAGTTGTTGCTCACGCTCATGTTTGAGAATAAATCCTAAAATATGATTGGTTACTATGGACAAACCATAATAATTTCATATTCTAAGCACACATTGATGTATTTAATCACTGTTTTGTTTTGTTTAGGTGTACGTATGATCAGCCTGTCATATTCTAGAATCTCGCTGCCTGATATTGCCCAGAAGCTACAACTTGATAGTCCTGAAGATGCTGAATTCATAGTAGCTAAGGTACTTGAAAAGCCTGACTCTGTTCTTAATGGATAGATGGTAAACGTTGTCAGGTTTACATTTTTAGGAAGTAAAATAAAGGTGTATGGCACTGAATCTTATAAATCAGATGACAATATTGTGTAGATTCATCATTCACTATCAGGGCATGGTACTGTTGAACAAAGTGTGTATTAGACTGAAATTGAAGGGATACGCAGTAGTTTCAAAAAAAGGATGCAAGAAAGCTTGAGTTTTGTTGGCAATAATCATTTATAATAATATACAAAATGTTCATACAATTCTTTTTAGATAAACCTAATTACAAAAAGTGGTGCAAAGAGTTGTCCCTATTAAGTATTCATAGGGAAAAAGCAACCAATAAACTAACACAAAATTGATCCCCAGATATATGTAGGCAGGGAGTGGTCACATAGCATTTGAAATTCCCAACGCGTTCCGCCTGGTGGCTTCTTCAGGGGATAATTGAGTACGTTAGTGGTTGATGACCGCCCAGAATATGTCATAATATAGACAAGAGTTCCAGTAGGTTGAAGAGGGATCCAAAAGGCTGGTCATGATGATGCATCTAAAGAGTTTCCTAACAGTTCTGATTCTTGCCCTAATGAGAATAGGGCAATCGATGTCTTTATTGGGATGAGTACATTGGTCCAAAACAGCAACTGTTCCAACAGCAAGATCACACAACTAAGTTTACCTTAGGGAGTGTCGATTTTCATAAAATTTATCTTCCTGTTTGCGGTCTTCTGTTGATTATTAAATACTGTTGAAATTGTAGAGATCATTAGGAGTGATAGGTATCTGGCCGGTCAAGCCCAGGATTAACTCATTTGTATCTCTTCTGCCAAAAAACTTTATCAATTTTTACCTTTGTAATTACTGATTTCAGCACAGGCACAGTGTACATTTATTCCCATTCCCATCATTCTTATGGTTAAAACTCCAAAATGGTTTTAGCAATAAATTTAAAAAGCAGATGATTGTTGAATTGCTGCTTTGCGTTACACTTTTTAATACATTGCCCTAGCTTTAGCATATTATAAAACTTATAACTCTATTGCTTTTACAAAATATTACCTTTGTCTGTTTTACTGGTGGCACTATTGGCATTGGTAGCGTGGCCAGGCAAGCAGTACAACTTTCTTACATCTTTGTATCATCATCATTTTGTTTAATCCAGGCAATCCGTGATGGAGTCATTGAAGCCAGTATTAATCATGAAAAGGGTTATGTCCAATCCAAGGAGATGACTGACATTTACTCTACACGAGAGCCCCAGCTGGCTTTCCACCAACGCATTTCCTTCTGTTTAGACATTCACAATATGTCTGTCAAGGTAAGGAGGCCATTGAAGAAAACTGAAAAAACTGATCAGAATGACACCCTTACTTTAAACTGATGCATACTAAAGGAAATAATTCAATATTTGACATGTGTTTCTTTTATAGACTTAAGACTGTTCTCTTTTTCTTGCTCTTAGGCTATGCGATTCCCTCCCAAGTCTTACAACAAAGATTTGGAGTCTGCAGAGGTAAGAACACATGAAATGGCTTCCATTTTCAAATTTTTAGGGTTTTGGGTGTGCATGTCGATCACTAACAGGGGGGCGGGACTTGGGAAGATGCTATCATGTAGGAGTGCCAAGGCTTTTCTTTGCTGGGTAACAATGGTGTATAAGGGTTTGTTATGAGGCTTCCAGTGCAGTGTAGTCCTGCTGTAGCAGTGTTTAGAAAAGCATGTCAAAGCTGTAACAAAAAGAATATATATATATATATATATATATATATTCTTTTGGTTACAGCTTTGACATGCTTTTCTAAACACTGCTAAACATATCTTTCTAAACATATTCTTTTATAATATATTATATATATATATGTCCTGTGTCACATCATGGATAAACATTAGTGTCCCAGTGCCACTGGCAACCATGCACAGCCAAGCCATCAAACTGCCTCCGCCATGTTTTACAGATGATGTGGTATGCTTTGGTTAATGAGCTGTTCCATGCCTTCTCCATACTTTTTTCTTGCCATTATTCTGGTAAAGGTTGATTTTTTTTTTTCCAGAACTATGCTGGCTTTTTTTAGATGTTTTTGAGCAAAGTCCAATCTAGCCTTTCTATTCTTGAGGCTTATGAGTGGCTTGCACCTTGCAGTGCTCCTCTGTATTTACTTTATAGCCTTTGAGTCAATTGTCCAATTACTTTTGGGCCCCTGAAATGAAAGTGATTGTGTAAAAAAAAAACGCTTTAGTTCTTCACATTTTTATGCAATCTTTTTGTTAAACCCACTGAATTAAAGCTGAAAGTCTGCAGGTCAACTGCATCTGAGTTGTTTCATTTAAAATTATTTGTGGTAATGTGGTAACAGAACCAAAATTAGAAAAAAGTTCTCTGTCCAAATATTTATGCACCCAACTGTCTAATTTATTGAACTGTAGCTGGCCTTGTTAATTTTTGCTTGCTGGCTTTTCTTTGCGAATCCTTCATGATGCTATGCTTCCTGTACTTATCTGAACAATTGTTACTTTTCCCTTAGGAGCGGCGTGAACGAGAGCAGCAGGATTTAGAATTTGCTAAAGAAATGGCCGAAGATGATGATGATGGCTTCCCATGACCTTGACTCTGCCCAGCCCCACTTTATGTTCTGTTTATATTAGGGTTTATTTTTTTTTGGTTTTGGTTTCAAGTCCTTCCTGGTACACCCCTTCCTCCTCTCCCCTTCACATTGGCCATTTTATAAACAGTCACAAGCATACATCCGTTCACCGGAGAACTGGAAGGTTTCTCAAGCAGGCTTTGAATTGATGGACCACATTATGGTGTATTTATAAACTCTTCTTAATGGGCACCCCTTCTACTGTGCCTATCATTCTAGATTTATTTTCTTTGTCTCTACCTTTCAGATTGTCCACACTGATGTCATTTTCCTATGTGTTACTCTATGCACCACTCAAGGATAACCAGCAGCCCTCCATTTATCTAGGAACATCCAACTGTCTGTGCACACCTTGCCTAGATGTTCGCATTGAAAGTTTTGCAAGGGGTGGAGGGCCATTGGTTTACCAATCTGTGGTTAAAACCAGTGTTTTTTTGTTTTTCTTTACTCCAGTACCCTCGACAATCATGTTTTCAGGGTTTTGTTAGCCTCACACAGGTGCTTTAAACTGTATGGCTGATCTGGCACTTACTACAGCCGTACTCACTGTGGGAAATTCTACAAACATGACCTGTGTGAGAGGGTACTGCAGAATTGGAGCCGAGAACCACTGTTCTACAATAGGTTACATAAAATATGGCCTAATCGGTTATGCATTTTCTGCCAATAGTTTTATTACTTGCGCTTCAGCTGTTTGATCAGTAAAGAAGTGTAATATCTAATGACCGGGAGTCATAACGTTCCATATAAGATCTTGTACATCTGATTATTTTTTATGTTACTGATCAAGACTTAAGGTTATGACATGCATCAAGTTTTGTTCGGCTCTTTAGTAACTCATTAAAGGCTGTTTGTAACCAATTTTTTGTTGTGTGTCTTTTTGTGGATGGTCTTTTGCCACACCTCAGCATTAGATAATAAAGGTTTTCCTCATAAGGACAGCATTAATATTTTTATCCCTATTATGTTGAAGGCTTCAGGGAACATTGGGCTAGATCTAAAAATTCTAGTTGCCTAACAAAACCTCAACAGTTTTATTATCTGATTGATCATTTCAAAAATACTGGTTAATCCTGTGAAAAATCTTATGAGTTGTGCTCTCTGCTCTCTATTCTGGCTTCTCTCATTTCTTGGTTTAACTATGTGAGAACTACACAATTGCACTCATCTGTTATAAAAAAAGAAGGGATTTTGCCAGTCATGTTCCAGGTTTGCTGGATCACCCAGCTTCACTGATGCAAGTGTATCCTCTCCAGCCTTGGAGAGCTTTATAAAATCAGGGCCCTTTTTTAGAGTTCTCCCAGGTTAAGAAAGCAAAATGTCCCTTTCCCAGAAGTAGTGGAATCTGCAGCAGGTATTTTAAGAGAATCTAATTTCCTGTCTGATGGGATATAAATCCATCAAGCCCTTGTCTCCTAATATTCCATGTCCAAGGCCCTTTACTTCTAGCTATATGCTTTTGCTTCTCTCAGTTAACTAGTCTTAGCAACACGTGGTTGTTTAACTAGTCTAGGAAATAGAGAAAAATTAACTGAAACCAGAGGGAGGAGGGTAATTATGTGGAAAAGTGTCCAGAGCAAAAAGTAAATCGAGATTTTTATTATGAACAGTCTTTTTTTTTTTTCTAAAGTAAAGAAATTGTTTTTTTTATTATAAAGCTGTGTGCCCCTAGGTATTCCTTACTGTGCTGATCCACAAAATTTAGAGGGAAATTAAAAAGTGCTGATATCTGTTTTTTGGTTTCTTTTTTTCAGAAGCTGCTATTCGCTATTAAATTGTCTTATATTAGCACAGCTAGTCTAGGAGAGCCCACTCCTCCAAAACCTAAAACTATTCTGATTTCCTAATTGATTGACTGGACCTTTTCTGCAGGACAGGAGCCAGTTCACACAAAAAACAAGGACATTTAAGGTACTAAGGATTAATCAATTGCTCCATCAATATTAATAGCTTAGATTAAAACCATTACTTTATTAATATATTAAAAACAAGGTACATTCAGAACTGTCGATAAGGCTTTTCATGTGTGAGTTTTATTGCATAGGTAAATGCCATCTATTAGGCAGCGTATGATCTTGGCAATTACTGCAAATTGTTCTAAATCAAAAACATTCTGCTTCTCATGTAATCATAAAGATATTCTGTTCTTAAGGATAGATATTACAATAGCATCCATCACAGAATGTAACAAAGTATTATAAAAGCATAATATGCAACTTACATATACCGTATATCTTACTTAAAGCTCAGTAAATCAGATGATAAGAGGAATTGCAAAGAGATCAGTGCTTCTCAGTGATGAGACCAAGTAAAGATCATTGGTTATATAAAGTGATATAAATCTCAAATTGTACATATGCAGAGCCATAAACAAAAAGAAAAAAAAAAAAAAACATTTTTAAAGATAAAATAAATGAACATAGGAGGACAAAAAATGATGTTTCATGTAATTATGTATTTGCCCTATATTGGGAGTGTTCTGATCCTTACCCAAGTAAAGAAATCATATGGCCCCATGCAAAGGAGAGAACAATCCTCAATAGTAAAGCAGCATAGGTGGCAGCTGATACCTACAGGTCTGTCACATACTTATCCCTGATCTGGCAACATAGATCTTAAAACTCAACTTAAAATTAAAAGCAGAACCATAGATTGGCTTGGCCAAGAAGAGAAAGATGGAGGTGCAATGAGGACTAATAAGTGTATTTAAAAAAATGTGATCAGACCAGATTATTATCTAACTGCATGTTTTTGGATTGTGGGAGGAATCTTATGCAAACACGGGGAGAACCTGCAAACTCCATGCAGATAGTGTCCTGGCTGTGATCTGAACCTGGGACCCAGCGCTGCAAAGGTCAGAGTGCTAACCACTGGGCCACCGTGCTGCCCTATGTGTTATTTTATTGTAGAAGGGACATCTTCTGCTGGGTTTCTATTCATTTTTAAATTTAGCTCTCCTTAAAGGGAAATTTTAATAGCAATTGGGTTTATAACTGTATGCAAACAGTAAACTTAATGTGCTGGACAAAATACATGTTTTCTGAGCTTGAAATACACTTACAAACATTGAAACTCAGATATACTGACATCACTCCTAGATTATAAACTCTTCAGGGCAGGGTCCTCTCCTCCTGCTGTGTCACGGTCTGTATCTGTCATTTTTGCAACCCCTGTTAAAATGTACAGCGCTGTGTAATATGTTGGCGCTATATAAATCCCGTTTATTAATGATAATATCAGCTATTCCCCACCCTCCATGTTACATTGTGTGGACTTCTTCAGAAGCAAAACAATTGTTGGTCATTTACTTTGTTTTTATTTATTTATTAGAATACTTTGATATTTATTCATTGCTTTGGGTATTTGTATGCTTAGGTAGATTATTTAGTAAAGTGATGCACTTTTGTATTACATATGAGTACACAAATATTTGCTATGGAGAGATGATGTAGAGGCCAGTGTGTAATTCTATAAAGGATATAGAATTTTTTGAATATCAAAGTGCTGTAAATTTCTTGAGATGGATGAGTGAAACACATCAGAATATAAGCCACAAATGAGCAAGCTGTCCATAGTGATGGATTTCAGTTTCAGAAAATTATTAACGAGTGTATTTTATTTTTTGACCACCAGGGAGCAGCATTTCTTCAATAATTAACACACCACTGCTGTGCACTGTTCAGTTATTGTATGTGAACTCATTTGTGTAATATCACGAAATAATGTAAAGATTCTTGTTCTGCTCCTGCTGTTTCCAGGAATTTGTGTGTCTTCACTTTATCTTTTTAACATTTCACTTTTTTAACATATTAATAGTTGGATTTGTGGCTTTGATTTATAGAAAAGATTCCTTTAAATTCATTTGAATATATAAATTTGGCTTCAGCCTTTCCTGTTGATAATTCTTGGCTGGATGTAGAGTACACGTGAGAGTAATTTGTGACATTTAGTTTATAATTTCTGAAATTCCAGATTTTAGTACTGCTTTGTGCATCTTCATATGGTGCAATATGTGCCGCTGTGCATCGCTGTTTATATGATGTGACTCAAGTGTAACAAATACTGATTCATATTCCCACAATTGGGTTTTTTTAAGTTCATGACCAGTATTAAGAAATTAAATAATAATAATTATAGTAACATTATCATATTTACAATTAAAATGGATTTTTATCTGTGGTTATTTGGTTACTTTAAATTAACACTCAATTTTTTGGGTGCCCTAATTCAATGAACAATATTTTAAGTCCTTTCCTCCTTCTGTGTCACTGTCTGTATACGTCTGTCATTTGCAACCCCTATTTAATGTACAGCGCTGCGTAATATGTTGGCGCTTTATAAATCCTGTTCATTAAAATTAATAATATTAATGAGAAAAGCCAGCACATCTAAGGGCAGTTAAGGTATCATTAGAAATAATGTTATAACTGAACATAAGAGCCAGCTCTGAAACTAGGTACTCAGCAATGCACTGAATGTAGGAAGATCTTCTGCAAGACAGAATCAAAGGTTAGGTGTATGGTAGAATGATTAATGTTTTTATTATATAACAAATAATATTACTAACATCATTAGAATTATTTCACAAATATTAAGAGTATATAACACTCAATTTAGGAAAATATATATTCTAAGCAATAATGAGTATCCGTTTAAAACATATAAATCTGCTTTTGTATGTTCAGCAATTTTTTAACTACAATATACTTACCTTAATCATCTAAATTTGTTTCTCATTTCTAATGTCACGAAATGCAGGGAAAAAGTAATAGAGTATTAACCATAGCAACATTCATTAATGTAAATATGACTAAAGAAAATGTAAATTCAACCAATTTTGGATCCAGAATAAAAATCAATGTTAAAAAGACATTAGGAACAGTGTTTGTCATAATTGGAATAATGAAGCAATGGAGGAATATTTCTGCATTATATACTTATAATATTATTTATCATTATACACATGATATAATTCATATTACCTGGACAATTAATAATGCCTGACAAACCAAATCACAGTTTTAAAGTCTAAAGAATGATGATGCAAGATAATAGCAATAAAAAATAAAAACAAATGCTTATATACCAAAATCACTTGGAGTCAATGTTCTTGACTCATAAAATATAAGTAAAAGCCAGTTCAAAGAGGATTCTGTCCTGACATAGAAGATGTGTCAACCTGGAATACATCAATAAGTTGTCATTGCTATTGCTATTTGATTTTACCAAGATAACAGATTGTGACCGAATTTATCATCTGGTAGATTGGTGTGTATAAACCCCAATTCTTTTTCTATTTCTACATACCTATTATATTATTATAATATTCTCTATGTGAGGCAAGTTCTCTGCCTGTGTCATATACAGCACTGTGCTATTTAGAAAGAGCAAACTCCAACAAAAACAGCCGGTACACCATGTCCAATAAATGTGGATCCAAATTAACTAACCTGCCTCTCACTTGCTTTAGAGATTGCAATTCATATGGAATCATCTTTAAAATGCAACCAAAAAACAGGTGGTGAAGAAGAAAGAACTGAATGCATGAAGTGGCTAAATAAGAAGTGTCCAAGTTTTCCAGTGCAATAATGTGAAATATTAAAATACGTTTCTCTTTGTTTTGCAGCACTGTTTTTGGGTTTTTACTTTAAGGTTTTTGAGCTCGACATAGCTGAATGTTTAAATATATTGCAGCCAATCTATCACTGGCCTGGGCTTGATCCAGCAGCATGCTGGCAGAGGATTGCTGGGTCAGATCCCTAACAGTTCTATGTAATGAGTCTGAATTCTGGACTTTTCCACTGAAATAGAACTTGTTTACAGTTTGTCTCTGCAGTTCATTGCCTGCCAATCTCATGCAAAAACCTCAGATTTGATGAAGATCCTGTGTTAAGCTGCGTACACACTTCCAATTTTTATCGTTGGTAAACGAACGACGAACGATCCTGCACGATATCTGCGAACGATCGTATGGCACCGATCCTGTACCTACAGATAACAACACGATCGTTCAAAGATATTGTACACACGATAGATGCGATCGTTTGAACGATACAGGAAGTGACGTGCACCACAGGAAGTGAGTGAACGTTCGTTCACCACACATGCTCAGACCATGGACGATCACTGAACGACCGTACACAAGATAGATGGTCAACGATCGTCATCCGATCCGCCGGTCCGGTCGTTCATTTCCAACGACTATCCTCGTTCGTCCGCGTCGTTGGTTACTTTTTTTACGAACGATTTTTGGCCAATCGGTCGTTCGTCGTTCGTTCGTCATTAATTTCCAACCATAAAAATTGGAAGTGTGTACGCAGCTTAAGTCTAATCTATATGTGTCTGTTACCCACAGTAGTCAAGATTCTCCTTTTGTTCTCTTGTGAATTGAAGTAACTTCCTTTCCAATATGATAAACTTTTTGTTTAGTGAGTTTAGGTCCATTTTAGTTTCCAAGCTCTTTTATCCATAAGGCTTGTTCAAATAAAAGAATTACAGTAACTTGCAGGATATCATGCACAGTACTGCAGTGTGCAATTGTTGCATTTGTGTAATGCAGTGCAGAACTACAGAAAACACCAAACATGCAATGTACTTGTCATTTCCTCTAAACTGGATTGAAAGCAAAAAAAATCTTATGTAATCTACTAATCTTCACATATCCCTTGTAATGAACATGAACAAAAGCAAACGTAGATATTTAATGTACAGCGCTTCGTAATATGTTGGCGCTATATAAATCCTGTTTAATAATAATATTAAATATAAATAATAATCGATACATATTCACCTAGGGACAGGGAGTGTGTTATTCACTGGAATGGAAGGTAAAGATAAAGGGATAGAAGCCTGACAAAAGAGACTGAGCCACGTCATCTGAATATGAGTGAACTGCAATATTTGACATTATTGAGTTTAGATACATTTGAAGTAACTACCCATAGAACTCAACCAGAAGTCCTGACTTTTGACAATCTAAACTTTAATAGCTGCTGTGAGCTGCATATGTCCCTGCTCCCTCTACATATGTCCCACTTCTAAGTCATAATATATAGACTTGATGACTAAACTATGATAAAAAAATACTTTTTCCAATTCAAAAAGTGTTGGATAAAATGGGCTGGGACTGAAAGTCAGAGGATTTTCTCCAGCTGACAGCAAAAAAACTCTTTTCACAGACCTCTGGCTGCTATTTTATTTGTGAATTGATACATTTAGTGATATATTTTTTTTAATATTTAAAGTTATTTGTTTGATTAGCGTGACATTAAAATAAATATGCAACATTAAAAAACCATCTTTTATACCCTTTAAAATGCCATTCCTTGCCCCAAAAATGTAATTTTAATATTATTATAAAGGATAGAAAATATAGAATACAATATGCCAATAGTTTAGATATTTTAAAAACTATAACTAGTCAACCTAGAAAAACATTTTTTGTATTTTTTTCCTGTACATTGCATAGAAAAAAATGTTTGTGTAAGATCATCGTCAGAGAAAATTGTCTTTTTATGTTTTACTTTGGTTTCTTAAAGCGGAACGAAACCATTACTTGAAAAAACTGTGACTAGACAAGTTCATAATTGCAGAAGGGACTTGCAATGTCCCTTCTGTATTCAAATAAAATAAAAGTTTATTAGAATGCTAAAACGTAGGCTGAGCTGGACATACTTACATATGAGGATACACTGGAAAATAAAAGAATAATTAGTGAACAATTTTTGCACAAATACGTTTTATTTTAATTATTATCATTGATCGCACTATTTAAGCCATTGGCCACCAATGTTTAGGGGACTCATATGGAGGTTATATAGTAAAGGGTGCTTTTTAGGTTAACAGTTTGGGTCACTAGCCACAAATGCAAATATATAGGATATTTATTAAATATGGGGCTGCTATTGTTTTTTGGAGCATGTTTTAATTACATCTAAAAACTTTGGCCCCTGAAAAAAGTACCCCTAGCCAGCTTTATTATATTTGAAATATGATCATACATATCTTTGCCATTATATCCTCTGCATGATCTTAAGCACATGAGGGGGGAGTGGTTACGGACGGCAAGAAAAGAAGATCTGCACGTCACAGTTAAAGGCACAAATGAGGTGAATTTCCAATCACTGCACATTCCAGTGTAAATTTGCTGATTGTGGGAATTTCCCCTTAGACTTACAACAAAAAACACTGCTAGAGGCATCTGTCTGCATATAAAGTTCATTTCACCCAACAGATGTCCTCTTAAGCAATTCAAAGGAAGTTGTCATTCTATTTGCAAACCCTTGAAAGCTTACCGAAAAGAACAGAATTGCAGGTAAGAACCACAAGCATGCTGAGCCTACAGGAAGATCTGTCAAGGAAATGGAATTTTTTAAGTATATGTAAGAAATAATAAAAGTTTAGATCATCAAAAACTTTTTTTTGCAGTAAAATAAACCTAAGCATCTTGGATGGCCCCCTTGCCCTCACACACTTTTGAAATGAACCTGTATTTTACAATAGGAAAGTATATAGTACCAACTTTTCATTCACTTTTTTAAATAATTTTATTAAAGAGGTAGAGAGCATTGGCATAAACACATCGAATATAGTAGTAACACACAATATAAAGTATATTGCAAAACAAACATCAAATAAAACACTAGTGCATTCTTGACAGCTAGAATAAGAAAGAACAACCCAATATCCCCCGTAAACAGTTACAGGTTACAAATCATGTATATATTTATTAAACAAATCAGGATTTTCATTCACTTTATTGTGAGTTCTTACGTTTCTGACCCGTTGTTGGACCATCTGAGATTCTTGTGTACGTAAAAATAACTATATGTAAAGTATCTTGGACTATGAAATAAAGAGAATACCAACACTTGGTAATCAGATTCCTCCAGATGAATCAACATCATTTATTGTGTCTTGTATGTATATAATACTTATATTGTTATACTTATTATATTGTATGTATACCTTCTACTTAGGGCTGCTAGTCACAGTAATGAGAATATGAGTATATTAATGAGAATATGAGTATGGTAATTACTATATAATTCAGGAATCCCAGCCACAAGTTTTATTTAAAGCAAATGAATGCAGGGCATAGCAACCGATTTGCTTTACTGCCCCCCACCCCATACCACAAGCCCCCGTTATGCTCACTAGCCACCAGGATTGACGAAAATTACTAGTATATACAGTATATATATAACTAGTATAAATGAATAGTTCTTCTGGTTGTGGAGGATCCTGTGATTTATTTAATGTGACAAGGCTAGTACCTTTTGTTTGGCATTAGTCATGTGTAAGCTTTATCTAGAACTTACACAAGACTTTCTTTACTCACTTTTACCAGTTGTATGGAGTCACTTAAGCTGCGTACACACTTGCAATTTTTGTCGTTGGAAAGGATCTTTCACGATTCTTTCCAACAACAAGGGGCTGCAAGATGCATGAACGATGCTGTACATACAGCACCGTTCATGCTCTATGGAGAGGGGAGGGGGGAGAGCGACGGAGCGGCACCCTGC
>NC_092863.1:18262307-18300716 GCF_032062135.1 Pyxicephalus adspersus | reverse complement strand
AGTGATCAAAAATGATTGTTGGAGGAAGGAGGAAACTGTCTCAGACATAAAACCTTGACCCGATACATGATCAAGTATATTTGCAATGGTTGTTTCTCTTCAAAAAATGCAAATATTGTAGTTTGACCTAAACTGATGTCTTGTAACACTTTGTTTTGTGGTTTATGGTATGTCATACTGTCTCTTCGATTGATTTTTTCCGTGTCCTAAGAGACGACATTGTTATACTGTGGTGTATCATATAATTTTCATATGTTAAAAACCAATAAAAAGATTGAAATATAAAAATGATTGTTGATAAAGGAAAAAATTAATAGCATTTACAAAAATTGTTTTGGGTAGTAAGTGGTTGCTTTGATGTTCTGAAGGCTGTGATTATTTTGTCCCTTTCAATGAGTTGTAGTTGCATTGTCCAAAGAACTAACCAAGTGTGGCCCCCTAAAGAAATAAAGGGAATACAATTACCTACATATTACCTGGTATTAGAACATGACGGCCCCAATCTATATCTGAGATAATGAATGTAGGCAAACATTAGAAGAACTCTTTTTCATCCTGTAGTGTTTATTGTGTTTGTAAAGCCTGATTGCTCCATTGTCTGGGGCCAGTTGTTTCTGCTCCTAAATCAGACTTTCACCAACCTGGCTTCCTCTGTACCACATTTTTTTTGGTTTGCCTATGAAAGGGTTTGTAAATGAAGCATCTGCACTAGTTCACAGATATGTTTTCAAATTGGTCAAATACATTTTTAAAGGGCCGCTGAACTCCAGAGCATGATGGGTCTTTCAACACCACCGTGCACTTTTCAAATCTAGTTTTCTGATTGTTACTAATCTTAACCATTCTGATATCTACCTGCCTGGTCTGATCCACTCTATAACCATTCCCTGCCATCCTCCTTTTGACTTTTTGCTTGACCCCCAAGTACACTTCAGCTGTACCCCTGGACACTATATCTGATTTTGTGTCTTGACCCTTATTCTGACATTGTTCTTGATTTTTCAAATATATGTCATCACCACAATCAGCATGGTTGCTCAGAGGTTAGCATTCTGGCCTTTGCAGAGCTAGGTCCCAGGTTCGAATCTCACTATCTGCATGGAGTTTGCAGGTTCTCCCCAGGTTAGTGTGGGTTTGCTTCGGGTACTCTGAATGCTAAAATATTTGTAATATTGTTCAATTAACTTGTAAGTGATTCAAAAACACAATTTGTGGCTGAAATGACTCTTTAATGTTAAATATTATTGATAAATTTACACATTTTAAGAACTGTTCTCAAACATTACAAGAACTGTTCTGATCAAAGTAATATTTTCTCTCCTATGAAGGTTTCATTTTTACTACTGATGTCATATGGACAAGCGTCATGCCGTTCTAAGTCTCCACTGCCAGTCATAATCATTCGGCGTGAATAAAAACATAAAAATTGTAACACAGGGCAGCTGAATCAGCAGTGATCCACAAACATTACTTTCCTGGCGTGCTAAGACTCAGCAGTTTGGCAGTAGAGATAGATCAGGGAATAGAAAATCGGGAAAGAGTGTGTTCCGCTAGGCAGAGGGGAAAAATGTATTAAGTCATCTACATCAGTATACAGTAGGAACAAGAATTACGCCATTTATAGAAAGTATCGTGTCACTTGCACATAATGTTACCAAGTTTCTGAAAATGTTCTTTTTAGTTAAAGGAAAAGGCTATCTATAGACCTGTTCATATTATTTATTTTTTTATTAGACTCATTATGTAAGTGTTCAATTAAACTGAAATTTGAAATAATATCAAATGGTGACCGGCATCCTGTCCCAGAATTGACAATCTAAATGCCCTCAGAAAAAAAACAGATTGAGCATGTTAAAATGTGCAGGGCACCCAAATTGAGGAAAAGGGCTCCTCTGCATTGGACACCTTTAGGCACAGGTATGCTGGGACTAATATTCCAGCCCTGACTAGCTTGTGTAACTCAGAGGTCTGTAGTCTGGAGATAAAATAACAAATTTAGCATTAGGGTTGCTGTCCATCTTCAGTCGTCCCCTCTTCTATGTTATCTTCCTTTGTCACTCATATCCTCCACCATCATTCTTTGGGCTCCATCCTTTTTTTGGAGCAATTGGGTTTGTCCTCCTCCTTCTCTAAATTAAGGCTATTCTTTGTGGCCCTCTCCATCATTCCTAATTTTTCGGCTCCATTTCTCACTGTTAGCACTAGTGTTTAAATAAAGAAATATATATATATATATATATTTATTATTATTATTAATATTAATATAAGAATTCCAAGGTAGGTCCTCACAGCTGTTTATAGTTAACTAATAACTAATTAGTAGATTTTATAAGTATTCTCTCTCCCAAATAAATGTCTGCCTCAAAAGCCTTCTCTCTATCCTTTCCCCTTACTGTATGTACTAAATCACAGGCTTGGCAGTTGTACGTGATCCCTATATTGAATAACCTTACTCCCAAATTTAACTAATAACTAATATACCTTATACTGATATTTAGCTATTATACATTTAGGCACAAACTATTCTGGGATATATCCTCTTCAGTATATTTCTGGTGTGGTCTACCAACTTACATACTTATCTCTAATACCCGGATAGTGTAAGTGTAACATCTATGAATTGTCTTACCTTTTTGAGATTTATGCTTTCTATATGTATTTAATTTAATTACATTTTATTTTCTATCACTGTAATCCTGCGGGATACATTTGGTAAATCTGCCTTTAGTTGAATATTGTTCAATAAGTCACCTCCGAATAGTTTTTGCACTATAGGGGTATTATCGTTTTTGGTTAATAATAAGAACAATAATTTGACAACATATACTGTTATGTTAGCTTTGATGGATATGTAATCTGCATTATTTATATATTTTTGTTTTTTTTTAGTACCTAACAGTGTTGGGCTTATTTGCGATCACCCCTGAGGAAGCCTAAGTCAGGAGAAACGTGTTGGGTAACAGAGTCGCAAGTTTGCAATTCCTTGATTTTCGTCTTGCGGATACTGTTTTAATGGGACTATTTCCTGTTATGGTTAGTTGTATATTGGTTAGTACCATTTCCACTGGCCAAAGCAACCAGTGTTACAATATTGTGAGATATTTATAATCTCATAAATTGTTTGGAAATGTATTGTATCTTGAGATTATATCATTAATACAATACCCTGTTGCCCAAAAAAAAACTTGTGTCTGTACTATTTTCCTATATAGTTAACTAATTTAAATGCAAGATTTGTATCAGTACCAGTGTAAGTTTACACAGCAAACATTCCTCACATCCTTAATGGCTCCTGGCAGGAAATACATTTATTAGATGCTGCGGATTAACGTAAAATAACCTTTACACTCAGAATTGTTTTAAACTTCCTTTTAAAAAACCTAAAAAGTTTAGAGTTAAACTGATGCTTTTTAATAGTTTACCTAAAGTATCCATCCATTAAGTCCTTAAAGATTGCATTTGTATTAACTTAAACTGGCAAGTAAAATGCTAAACTCCATATTCTTTAGATTGATCAATCGCAGTAAAAGATTATTTCTCAAATAGATGAGCTCACAGAACCTCTTGGTGGCAGTACTGAATGCTTCCAATAGCTCAGTCTCCAAGTCATATCCCAGGCTTAACAATGAATGCAGCACTCAGGGTAGTCACATACTGAGTCAAATTGATTACTTTAGTGACGTAGTGGATTACATCACTGAACTATGCAATTTATTACATTAATCAGGCAATTCCAGAGCCTTAGTATAAATGTGTGTGTGTAGAGGTATGGAGCATTCACAAGCAGGCCAAGACAGACTCCTGAAATCATTAACTTTTCCAGATCATAAACTATGGCTCTACTTAAAGAAATTCTTACAGGTATGTTATCTTTGTGAAGAAAGGTCTGAACAATTTTCTTCTTCTGTATGATTGTCCATGGCGGTTCCATACACTGAAGACGGGTGATAAGAGGATCATTATGGGATGCCGTGGATATGTCTTTTTTTGGTTGTGTTTTGTGGCTTTTTTATTGCATTCAGTTTTTCTTAAAACAAGGCAAAAGAGTTTATTGGGTACATTTTTGTTTTCTTTAATTTGCACAGGTCAGTGCGTTTGCTTTCATTATCCAAAACTAATAATGGAGAATAATAGAGTAATGGAAGCTAGTTGTTGATTGCTTATGGTTTATTATTATATTTCTATGGCCTAACCAAAATGTTTGAAATATTTGGCTCATAGCAGCCAGATTCCAAAAGTCATTTTTTAGAGGAGAATAAAAAGATATTATTGGTGGTTTTTGTTAATGTAATAGTATAAGAAATGTATTTGGTTATTTTGTAAAGGCAATTTTGGTTCTCTTTCATCATGTCCAGCCGGAGGAAGGGTAAGGCAGGGTTAAGCTTTTTTGGAAGAGGAATGTGAGGTATGATAATGTCCTGAGGGTAAGATAAAAAAGTGAAAGGAAGGAAGAAAGAGGGAGGAGAAACACACAGTGCTCAAGGCATGTTATAACAGAGAGTCAAAGAATGATCAGTGTGAGGATATACTATATACTATGACCTAACAGCCCCTGTGGTTTTTTAGGATTGGCTGTGGCCCTATCATTCGTATCACTAATAATCGCAGCACCTGTACCGATGGAGGCGAACAGAGAACTCAGTGATAAAATACGACATGACGCCACAGATATTATGGAAAAAATGGTGAGTACCTGTCATTGTTTATCTCTTATTGCAGAAATAGATATAAAATAACATTTTGTGTAATGTGGAACACAAAACAATTTTAACCTATTGACAAAGGCAGATACATATATATATATAACATATACATACATAAAATATATATTATATATCTAATACCTATCATTTGCATATTGGCAAGCTTACTGTCCATTCTTACATCTTCTGAACATTAGAGTTTAGGAGCTTTTATATTATTTTCATCTGTGTGAGCCTTAAAAATTAGACTGGCACCCAGGATTTATTTTATTATATTTATATATGTCAATATTTTATACATCATTTAAAGATTTAAAGTGGTGGTGGTTTGTGTAAAGAATTATGCCTGAAGTTGCAATTAGACATATATATTGTTCTGTAGGTACCTGAAATTGGCTCTGAGACCCTCCAGATTACCCAGTGTGTTTTATTCAAGTAGTTTTTTTTTTTAATTACTTTACCACCTAATACAACTATATTGTCATATATATATATATATCTATATATATCTATATATATATATATATATAAGGTATAGTGAAATTTCAGGACAGAAATCTCCATTGCTGATTGGTTTTAGGCAGTTTTTCATTACTTACTTTTTTACTTTTTCATTACTTACTTACTTTTAATTACACTTGCTTTACCACTTGACAAGCTGTTAATAGATTTGACAGCATGCACCTTTAAAAAAAAATTGCATTAGGACATCCTATGTTTTTGCAGAGGAGTGTGACGTATGATAATAGTTTGAGTGTGTGATCAAATATGAAAAGGTCTTGAAGAAATGAAAGAGAAACTCACTCTTTGCAGCAGTTTTGAAACGACCAATTTAGTAATCTAATGGAACATATGTGATTGTACCTGTAGTAATTAATTATTATTTTTTATAGGGGTTCAAGGAAGGCGAGTTAAAACTTATACGAAAGCTACTGAACATCTCTCCTGTTTCCCTGGAACACTGTGAAAGTGACAATTTTAACCAGGTAACAATTAACTCTGCTCTTTGTAATAATATTAAACATTGTGGTCATTTGTCTACTTTTGAAATGAAGAAATATTATTGTGATTTAATCACCAATATGAAATAAGATTTGTCACAGTGTATTGGATGCAGAAGAGCATTCAAGGCTGTCTTCCATTTCTTGCAAGTCCTTAGATACTGACAATTAAATCTGATTTGTAAGGAATATATCTTTTTTTTTTGTTTGTGATTAACTTACAGTGAGGATTTTATACAGTAACTGACACCACACTGCCTAATATGTTGAGACAAACATCTGTCCTAATTGCATTAATTAAAATAATGTACCTGTTTCGACTTACATACAAATTCACATTAAGAACAAACCTAGAGTCGCTATCCCGTATGTAACCCGAGACTACCTTTGCTTATCATATTATACAAATGACATGATGTAGGCTGGTAAGAAACCTTTGAGTTTAAACAAATCTGCTTATTTCTTTCCCTAGATGGAGGCTCAAGGATTTGCTGTGCCAACTCATAATCCCCAGGGGCTTCCTCGTGTCATCACTCCCTACCAGAAAAAAGCTGGAGTCTTCCTTATTCTCCATGATCTCTTCAATGTTCTGATTACCTTTCAAGAGGCGTCTTCCCATCAGTGATTGTATGAATAAGCCTGAGAGGATCTTATGTTTGATATTTAAACATCCTTCGCTCAGCCTGTAATTGATCACAACACGTAATTGCACTGGTTGCAACAAGAGTATAAGTAGTGAATATTTCACATAGCTCAAAGTTTCCTGATACTATTCAAATTCACTGCTGCATTTTAGAGTCTATATAAAATGCAGTATACTATGGAAGACATATGGAATTTGTTTCTTACTAATGATGCTTTAGCAAAAAAATTTAAAATCTACTAGGTAAAAGTTACCTGTATGGAGAGAGACATGGCTACCATTACTGATCACCTTCAGAAAATGCTAATTACCTGCCTTGTATTCAGATTTTCATTACTTTTCTAATAACAGATCCACTTCAAGTAAGTCAGAACACCTGTTTTGGATACTTGTTTCTGTACAAAAAATTCAGAAGCCAATTAATCAGCATGAAAGACAAGCTGCTATAATTTTCTGAAGGCGGCCATCACTATATTTCTCTCAGTAATGGTTTTGTTTCAGTAACTTTGCATCGAAATAAGGCTTCATCAGTCTAAAATGGGGTTTTAGAAGCTGTGCTTGAGTTATTTGATATTCCGGTCAAAAGTGGAATTGAATCAAATGATATTTGTAGGCCTGATTAATAGGCAATGTATAGTTGCTCACTATACAGTATTTATATGTTCTATTTTATTTTGGGGTGTATTTTTATAAAAAAAATTTTGTGCCTGTTGTATGTCAGAAACATGGGACCATGCAACTTACTTGTTTTCACTTGTTTACTTGTTACATTGTTTGTGTAGTATGTCTAATTTAACTATATATAATATTTATTTAATGTCATGTAACAGTGTGGGAAATATTTATTATTTATTTGTATTAAGTTAAAATATTTATAGATAACTATTTATATATTGGTAATAACATGTGATGGTTTATATGTTTCAGGAAATAAACTTTTTTTGTTTAATGCAATGTTTTGTTGGACTTTGTGCTTACTGGATTTAAAGCATGTGGTGTTTAAAAAAATGATATTCATACATATATTTACAACAAGCCAAAGGAATGAGAAATGCAGTGTACTCCCAAAACACATTGACTACACTTAAGCATTCCTACAATTAATTATTTGTTTGGGGACTAGACAAACTTTGTTGTACTTACTTACTTTGTTTTACTTTAAGATTTAATCTCAAGGTGTTGGTCACAATTGACCAGAGAGCAACCTAACCACCTCCAGATCTATTCTTGACAAATATCCCAATTAGAATCCATTACCCCTACTCCCTATGTCTTTAAAGTACAGGTAGTCCCCGGGATATGGACTGTAGGTTTGTTCTTAGGTTGAACTTTTATGTAAGTCTGGACAGGTACATTTTAATAAATGCAATTAGGACAGATGTTTGTCCCAACATATTATTAGGTAGCATAGTGTCAGTTACTGTATAAAATCCTCACTTTATTGAGCCTAGACATTCATTAACTTCTGGAGCAAGCTGGAGCAAGCAAAGCTGTGCTTTGATATGCAAAAAAACATTGGCAGAATTTGTCTTGGTCATTAGAGAGTTACAACCAAAAGACTTCTACAAGTCATGCGAACTGCCCCGCTCCGCCACATCAAGTCTCTGTCCTGCACATCAGTGAGCAGGGAAGTCCTGTTCATATCTAGGATTCTCCTGTATGTCGGATGTCCTTAACTAGGGGATGTATTGTATAGGGATGAGCGAGCAAATTTTTTTAATTCAGTCTCGCAACGAATTGGGGCGTTCTCACTTACCGAACACGTAGGCGAGAACGGCCTTTGTGAATTCGGCTGACGAGACCGAATTTTTGGGACCTGCAAGACCAATCGGGGAATATTTATTATTTATTCCTATTAAATAAAATATTTATAGATAGCTATTTATATATTGCTATATGAGTTGTATGTGTTCTTGGATAGAGTTTCTCTATCCAAGAACACAGGAGTCCTGTGTTCCTCGATAGAGAAACTCTATCCAGGAACACATACTACAGGGCGGCAACAGCAATCAGGAGGAGTATCGCGGCCGCATTTATGAATAGAGACGTGGGAATCCTCCTCTCGTTGAGAGATTGCCCTCATTCTTACCTGTAGTGTCCGGGGATTGCTCACTGACAGGATGATTCCCACGGCTGTATTTATAAATGGAGCCATGATAAACCTCCTACATTGATTTTCGATGGTTTCACGAAATTTCGCAAACCCAAGGAACTTCAAGGAAACTTTTAAAGTTCCTCCCTAGTACTGATTTTTTACCATTGGATTTTTTTGAAATATAAAAGCAGACACAGGGAGGACCTCATTGGAGTTCAGCAGGAGGAACCCAAGTCAGTTCTGCACAGGGACCCACTATTGGCTGCGTACACCACTGTAGCTGGAGAATGAGCCCACAAATGTCCAGCCAAAATTAAAATTTCAGGTCTGTCTAAGCATTCCAAACAGAAGATAACATTATAAGATGTAAAGAAAATGGCAATTTTTTACCATTATGTACAGAATTTCACATGGTCGTACAGCCAGCAAGTAAAAGATATCAGCAACTATACTTGAGCCCACTTCACATGTCCCCATGTTATTATAACATTAGATAAGTACCACTGAAAAGAAAATGTCATATTACAGTTTTCCTTATGTCATGAAAAAACAACTTCTGCTTTTCATAGTCATGTTTTGTAAAACTGCTGACTAAACACAGGGAAAAAAGCAACTAAATACGCAATTCAGCTCCAGAAGATTCCAGAAGATTTACAGTTTTTCCTTTCAGCCAATGCAATGATCTAGGTGCCTGTATATATAGTAAGGTCTCTGGGCACCATTCCATTGGCAGCACATTGGTACAGAGCTCAGACAAAAGACAATGAAACATATTCAGCACAATGATGAATCATCACTCATGGAACTCTCCCAATGTCAATATGTTCACTGTCAACACGTGCTCACACTGCCAAAGAGTCTGACTGGTACCTATAGTAGGCATAAACTCCTACTTGGGATTTTTTAGGTACCTAAACAGAATTTTGTAAAAAATTGAATATATAGTACAATCACTCATTATGGTAAAACATAGTGATAGTCATCCATTGAATATGCACATTTCTGTCTTTACCTTTTTCACCATCTGGCTTCATCAGAAGAACATTCCACAATGTAAGTTGCATAATAATTTAATACTGTATATATTACAATAAATTAATAAACTTTCCAATTCATTCATATTTCTGCTGTTTACCTTTTATTATTTGGATCCCTCTCACAGAGAATGATCATAGTGCTTTAAGCAAACAATCCCAAATTAGTCTTCTAATTGGAACCATTGATCACTACATTGTGTATGAAAAGCAAAAAACATATATAAACTTAGTAGTCATTTGATTTAAACCAATTAGCAACCTTTGCTGAGACCTCACCTATCCCACACACACACATCCTTATATATATTTGAGATATATATATATGTTCATCTTTGGGAGAAATATGTATTATGGAGACTAAAATACAATAATGTAAATATTCCTAAAATATATTGCAAAAATGTTAATGGAATTAATCTCCATAGTTGTTTGTGGCACAGCATGTACAGTACTAATAAACCTTTCAACATGGTGTTCTAAGAATGTTGCAGCCGTTGCCTTTTTTCAGCATATTAGCTCTTTTCTCAGCCCTGACCCCAAAGACTTTCTAACTTCAAAAAGATCCCAGGTAAATTTTGGGTTATTCCTGCATTGGTTTGGACAAACATTAGCAATTTGGATTTTTTTGTGGAAGTGACTAACAGAAATTCCAGTTTGGCAGCTTAGAGTTGCATTGTCATTTATTAGTTTACATTGGGATTGAGAGTAGAGAGTGATGTATACAAAAGCAATAGCTAAATCCTCTAAAAAGTAATTGTGGTTTCTAAAAACCCAGCATTGCTCCATCTCCAACTTCCTGATCTTGGAAAGGCTTGTGTGGCCAGGTAATAGAACAAGACAAGCTAGGGCATAAAATATACAAAAGATTATCAGTCACGTTGGGCCGTGGTAATGTAAGTAATTATAGAAGATTGCCCAAAAAGGTGTTGCTAATTTTGGCTGATCACAGCTACCCATAATATTTTTTAGATCACTGTAGAAGTGATTGAGTTATGTATGTGGAAATCAATATGGATGAGCAAAGCAATTTTAATTAAATATAGCTAGAGTGAAATACCATCCCTCAGTGAGCTACTTGGGAAAATTTTACATGAAAATAAACGATAATTATTTTTAATTTTCTTTACTTAGTTAAAATTAGTTAGAATGTATTAAGGGAAATTCATTTAATTTTGTTTTGTTGTTTTTTATTTTTAAATAAGTTATATATAATATATATATATTTTTTTATAAGTTATATTTTTTCTGTGTAGTGTCTTTTTAGATTTTTTTTTGTTCTATGAAAAATCTAAAATATTAGAAGGGAAATTCTTGGCACAAAAAACAAAATCAAGATTATTAAACATGAGTTTTTCTAATCACAGCCCAAAGTTCAATGGGCAACCTAAATCTTCAGCTGATACTGTCTATATTAATCTACATTACCCTTTTTCTCTTGTGCTACTGATGTAGCTGTGCTAGTACATAACACATTGTTAGGTATTGATTAAAAAAACGTAGGATGTCTAATTATCAAACTATATAATTTCCCCGCAAAAACCTGGCTATAGAGGTCATTATGCTGGCTACTAGGCCAATTTTCCACTTTGCTTGTTTGGAATTTCCCACTTTGCACAATGTGACTCCCATCCATCATTCTTCACTGAAAGCTAAACAAACAAAGAATGGCTTTCCTGGACAAAGCAAAGCAATTTGGGATAATCTTATTTACATCCAGAAATGCTTTGTTTCATGAGCCTTTCTTGTAATTGTGGATAGAACAGAGATATTGGAAAAGATTTATGTTTCCTGTGGTAATAAAATGAAACATTCAAACTTTTTCACAGCGATGTCAAAGAATTTCTGATTTTTATTAAATGTATTACATACTGCTTACAGAGTACATTGAACTATGTATGTTTTTGCTTCTAAACTTGCAATCTGATATCCTTATTCAAGGACACACTTTATGGTTGGTTTGATTGGAATTAATTTATTCTGCTATTTGGGAGAATACTGGAGAACTTCAAATATGAAAACAACACCAATAAATGCAATGGTGTATTCATTAAAATATTAATTGAATACAATTGCAGATTTACAGAGAGGAATCATGCTTATAGGTGGACAGATAATACTTCATCAGACTTTTCCGCCAGGTAGAGGTAGTAAGGTAACTAACCTGTGTTGCTTACCTGTAGCAGAGAAAAGCCAGGTCACTGAGCTATGGGAACCGCATACATATGTGTTCTAGATAGACAAAAAAAAAATCCTTTGGCAGGTAAGAACACTTTTATACAGTAAATTGACCAGAGATCATCCTAAAATAACTGAACCCAGATGTCAAGTGTTGGCAGACAAAAATGCTAACCACCTACATAGCATTCATTCATATAATCATATGCAGTAAATCGGACACGGAATAAGGTTTCCATTTTTTAAAAAAGGATAACCCCATTAACCCTGATTTGTAGGTGATTATAAGTCTATCTACCAGCAGAACATCCAGGGGGCTTCAAGCACTAACCCAACTTTCCCAGCTATCTTTGCCAGTGACAGACCTTCATTCTGAAATACGTAACTTTCCAATGGGCCCTGCAGGTAAATACTTGCCTTGGGCACCCATTGAATGGACAACCATCACCTGTCTGGTTTCAATGGACAACAAAAAAAGTTTTCCTTCCCACAAAGGTGCAGTCCAGTGAAGCAAAATGAACCATATAAAAGTAAGTCAGCACTGTATGTCAAGCTGTAGGAAGTTTTTTTTTTTTTTTTAATATATTTTTTATTGGGGTTTCACAGTGATTGACATATATACAAACAACTTCAAACTGTTGTAGGCAAACATATAACTTCAAAATGCAACTAATCAAGTTATGAAATCGTATTTGGGCATATAAAAAAAACATTGTTAACAAGAAAAAGATAAAAAGAAAAAAAAGAAAAAGGGGAACTGGACATCTAAAATTAGTCCATATGTATGGGAGGGTCATTTTCCATTACTCTGTTTAAATACCAGGTAGTATGACGGAAACAGTTGTATAACTTTATTTTTGTGGGAGTATTAAGTGTGTCAAAAAAAATTCCTAGGTTTCAAAAAAAAGTTCTGTTTTTGATTCTTTTTTGTATGGCAGCCTCTGTCTACTCAGAAGTTTGTTTTTTTTTAACAGGGGTGTGAAAAAAGTTTGTTTGTTGCAAATGGATACCAATTAGCATCCATGTTTAATTTTCCTGGACTGGGAAAATGATAGGTAGGCTATAAGTAATTTTTTTCACATAATTCACACATTTATTACATCAGGCCTTGCTAAGAACAATCTTTTACTAAAGCATGTTATTTTTGTAAATCTTTTTTTTTTAGAAAGTAGTAGGAGTGTAAGCTCTTCAGGGCAGGGTCCTCTCCTCCTCCTGGTGTCACTGTATGTATTTGTCTGATATTTGCAACCCCTATTTAATGTACAGCGCTACGTAATATGTCGGCACTATATAAATCGTGTTATAATAAATATATATAAAAAATAATAATATTATTATTAATACATCCAGGTTTTGGTTTGCTGTAATGACACAAGAAAAAAGCAAACACTGGATTGGTATGGATTACAAGTGCACAATGCAGTTCCTGTTGAAGTAGGATCATATCATTTTACAAGTTCTGATGTAAAATCATGTAAGGTTTAGCAATACGATCGTTTGAGACATTAATTCCATTGTACACAAATAAAACAAGGTAAAAGAAGAGTATCAAATAATATTCTACATTAGCATCTTTCTTGGGTTGCAAAATGCAATAGAGGAAACAAGTATGCTGTGAATGTGCTTTCTGTAGCTTCAACACACAGATGATTGCTATGTAAAAAAAACACATTTCCTCTTGCATAATCCCTTTCATAAAAAAATCAGTTTGACAAGTCATTACATTAACCACAAATCCAAAGAACAATGAGTTTACTACTTATTTAAAGGTAATGGGCTAGGTCATGTAAATGATTCTTTAGTAACAAACTGTGCAAACTGGTCTATAGGTGTATAATGCAGATGACACATGTCTTTGGAGTTATTGTTCAGGGAGTATCATTACCACTTTTAGACCCACTAGAGTTTCAGAGGGTTGACTATGTATAATCATGTGGCTGTGAAAGCTTTGGAAATAGTCTTTCACTAGGTGTAAGGCTCCGTACACACGTGCAATAATTATCGTTGGAAACGAACAACCAACGACCGTTTGTCCGTTAACAAAAAAGTGCACAACGATGCTGATGAATGAGGATTTCGCTGAAAACGAACGGACGACCCAGCAGATATGATTGGGCGAAGATTGTTGGCATTCTATTGTGTGATTGTTCTGTGATACACTTTCTCTAGTACATGTCAGTTCCTGCATCATTCAAACAATCATATCTAGCGTGTGTACATTATGGGTGGATTATATTTGAACGATCTTATTGTTACAGCATGTACAGAATTGTGCGCAATAAAATTGTTTAAAATAACCGTGCATAATCACTGATCTATCATTAGCCATTTGTTTTCTAACAACAATTATTGAACGTGTGTACCTAGCTTGAGGGCCACTAAAAAAATAAAAAAAAACTATCGTTGGATTTGTGGTTGACATATTGACTTGTAAAACTGATGTTTTCATAAAGCGGATTATGCAAGAGGAAAAGAATTTAACCACCGTCAGCCTCAGCACTTGCAGGAGATAGAAGGATCAATTTTTCTGACTACTGAATTTTCTGCAGTGCTTATGAATTAGAAATTAAAACAAAAGGAGGAAAAATGCTGATCAATCTCCGCTAATCAAAAGAAGGCCACATACCCATATATTAATGTAGTACACAATGTGGTAAAGAGAAGAAAAAAGACAGGGTATTTGTTTGTTGTGGCAAAATGTTGTCATAAAATTCACTAATGTTCCCTGAGTCAGGGGACTTAAATACAGTGAAACTATAAATACAAATACAGAATAATATTTTACAAACAATACATCAAATATACTGTAGAAAAAAAAACACATTATCGTAACCCAAAACAAGGGGGGGGGGGTGGTTTGTTATCTATAATCTAGACAACGTAATCCTACTAATATTCAGAAGGATGTGTAAAGATCCCGACGCGTTTCGCCTTTAGGCTTCCTCAGGGGACTATTACAGACAGAAATATACATTGAGGATAATGCTGTACAGGCTTACTAGGAACGGCTAAAGCAGTGCATCCCTAAAATTCAACCATGAGGTCTAACTATACTGTGTAAGCGAGATAGTACAGGAGAGATTGTTTGAATCCTGCTACCTAAAATACTAGTCTCAGCCTTTGCAAAATTTGAGAGATTTCAATTGCTATATCAAAGTATATTTAACCAATCCAAATTGTCCAATGCAGTCCAATCTATCACTGGTGGTGTAGTTATACTGAGTGGTAGGGGATGAGTGAACAGACAATGAAACTCTGTCCCAATTTTTGCAATGTTTGAGGACAGATGTTTTGTATGCTTAGGAGTTGGAAACACCAAACCTCCAGCTGCTGGTAATAAAAAGTTTTGTGGTTAAGTGTGTGAGGTGAACTGACAAGCATGACGTCCGCAACACAGCCCCAATGTTCTTATGGATTAGAAGCAAATGGACACATAGACATGCATTATTTTTTCTTTAAAAAAAAAAAGCACTCAAACTTCCCACTTGACAATATTTAAGGAACAGAAGAATTTCCCTCCAAATAAGAGTCATGAGGGAGCAGTTCAGGTTTTACCTGATTGTACAAGTTGGCCCAAACTTCTAATATTTGTTTAGTTCTTATAGCCTTGTTTAAGATAATGAAAGTTAGCTCTGTTGGGTGTGCAGTTGCTCATCGGCACTGTTACAGTTATTAAACAGTGGGGAATTTTTAATGAACTTGTACGGTAGTAGTCAGGAGGCAATACCGCCTCTGATACCACCAGCCAATAAATATTCTCACTACCATATGGGTGTTCTCCTTAGCTGGAGCGGTCAAGGGCCAATAATCACTAGCCCACAATATTATTAGCTGTGTACTTAAGTCTTCCATACGTTGCTCACCTTCATTTTGGTTGAAGCCAAACAATAGTAAATGCCTGGCCAAACAATGCTCGTACCAGAAAAAAAAAGAATGTTCAGGTAACAGCAGTAGGGAGCTTTTTGTAGACCTGAACTAGCTAAATAGAAATTAATTTGAAAGGTATTTCCAATACAATGGATGTGTTTTATTGCAGGAAAACAGGCATGTTTTACAAGCATCTCCTGGAAATCATGTTTCTCCAGCTACTAAATGCTACTGCAAATGATTGACTTTTGAGGTATGTGGAAGAATTCCCAGGAACGTCTAGTGTAACGAGTGGAAAACATGTTCACATAATTATATACAATATACATACCATGCAGAGCCAAAAACGATCCACCTAAGTAGCTGTAGGGTAAAATCTTCTGGATTCTTATAAATATAATGACAAATAGACAGGAAGTCTCATGTTACCTTACGTATGATACTTCTGAAGAATAAAAGTCCTTTATTTTCTTTTTATAATCATGTGTCTGACTAATATTGGTGGTCTTACGTAAGCCTCACCCAGCAGGTGTGCAAGTGTGTGATTGTCGGTATACATTGGACACAATTTAAGTTTAAGATACAAACCTGGACAATTTAAACTAAGCGTGCAGTGAAATCTTTGGGGTACTTTTAAAAAATAAGAATGGCCTCACCATGGTGTGCTCAAAAATGCAAAATGATAAGCTTTTCAACAATACTACAGTACTGAACTTCATGAATTCAACCTGGGGGAAAGCATTAAAAAAAAAGTTTTGAGAGCTAAAAAGTGGATTTTGTATAGTTAATCACCGTGTAGTCCAGCAGTGCATGACCCCACAACAGTCACACGCCTTTTTATGCTACTAAGACATAACGATTCTTCGCATTCAGGACAGAGCCACAGGTTTGGGTAGAGAGGTTGAGCTAGCCAGATAATGGTGGTAGCTAGGATTAAGTAGGTTTCACATATTATTTTTTTATTTTTGGACAAAAGAGCCTCCCAAAGACAGGGAGTTATTTTTTTTTTTGACAAAAATTGCATGTCTTTATGTCAAATAGTACTACCTCCTAGTTGTTGTTTTTCAGTTCATGTCTGCTCCAAACGTTGTTTACCTTAAGTTTAGTTCAGCTTTGGCTCAATCCAAATAATAGTATATGTTTGACTGTACGTTGCTTGTACCAATTAAAAGAATGTTGTAACACTAGTTGGGGGCTTTGTTGACATGAACCAGCTATGTAGATATACATTTGAAAGGCATTTCAAAGTAGAAAATGCAAGTGTTTAATTGCCAGAAAACAAAAGTTTTCCTGTGTATCTCCTGGAAAACAGATGTATCTCCAGCTAGTAAATGAGTGACATTTGAGGTATTTGGAAGACTTCCCTGGCGTGGTAAACACGTTGACATAATTATATACAATTTACATACCATGAGGAGAGACAAATTGGAAGTGGGGTAGTTGGGGGGTTCTGCAGCTAAATCGTGGATTTATTCTAATACTCAACCATGTAGGACAGCAGAGCAACATCCCCAACAGCCACACAGCCTTATATGCTACTAAAACATAGTGATTCATGGCATTAAGGACAAAGCTACAGGTGTTGTACAGGACAGAGGTGAGCTAAGGTGGTGGCGCTAGTCAGGATGGAGTGGGTTTCACCATTTAGTTTTGCACAACCTATATAAGACAAGGAATTTTTTTACTTCTGCAGTGCCCCCACCCAATAAGATGATGGTCCTGCACACAGGCAAATATCAAGGGAGCAAGACTGGGAAATGTTAGGGAGAGCACTGCTTCTTTTGAGGTTCATAGTCTCATAGTTCAGGATGGCCCAACAATATGCTTTATTGCTCTTGCCTAAAAACGGTAATACGTTACCTCCTGTACTTGTACCAAAACTATATGTGGGAGGAAACTTGTGCAAAGAGAAAATCTGTTGTTTCCCAATGGAATGTTTCCCCTCACCTCTTGGCCCAGAATTTTTTCCAAGAAACAGAACACCAGGAAAAATAGGGTCAATCATCTAAACAGCAATAAAAACCAGGAGTTCACTATCAAAATATACTCTCCAAAACAATATACTAAAGATAACCTCTGCTGTCTGGGTTACATCTTCTAACAATCATTTGAAAATAACAAGATAAGCTCTGTTTAAGCAATTGGGGAATTTTATCATGTCTTATATTCTATAACATCCAATCTACTAATCTTGTGGAGGTTATAGGGACAAGCTGAGAAAGCAAGCCCATTTTTACCCCCCTTAGATCTGCCACAAACCCTGAGCAGGCATTCCTAAAGATGATCAAACCATCATAACTCAGATTAGTATGAGTATGTAGAGAACTGCATCAAACTATTCACAATTTATTGTGCGACAAAAAAAATTCCAGCAAAATTCCCCTTAATCAAGGCTTTTCTGATGCCAGCTGAAGCAAATTTAGTTTTCTTGTGAACACCAAAGAAGAGAGGGGATTAACATACTCACTTCAAATGAGTAGTTCTGATCTGAACACTCCAGCAGAACGGTTATATTTTACAACCAATGACAAGGACTCCGCCTAGCAATCCTAATTGCTGCTGCAAGTATTATGTATTCTAATTTGTTGGGCTAAATCACATTTAGCTAATGGCAATAACGAAGTGATCTTTAAAATGAATAAAACTACCCAATAATAGCTAGGCTTGTCAAAGTTTCCGGCCTCAATGGGCTATAGTGCACACATACACTTACCAAATCTGCACTCCATGCTTCCCTTCCCAATCTGCACAGTTGTATTGGCCCCTCTCCTGTACTGAAATTGCTTACTCACTGATTTCACTGCATTATTTATTAGCTGGATGAAAATATAGCCTGTTCTTACAACTTCTTGTTTTCAGGAAGCAACCCTAAATATAGCCTAAAAAAAAACATTTAGAGATGCCACAGTAGTAGGAGAGGTAAAATCACATAAAAAGAGAATCCTATCCTGATATGTCTTCTCACTTCCTGTTGTCTCTTCAAAATAAGAAATGAGCGAATATTGCACCAATGCAAAGGTTTTTTTAAAAAATTAACTATCTGTATCATCCAATACAAGTCTTGTTTAAAAAACTGAAAGGATTTATGAGTGTAACTTTCTTTCCTTTAGGCTGCTGTACACATGACCCTTTTAATAATTTGATCTTTGCTGTACAGGGCAGATTTCGATAAAATATCAAATTACTGACTGCATCATACCCCCACCCTTTGCACCTGGTATATTATGGCGAGTAAACAACAGGTAAAGTATGCAAAAGCTACAGTAATATTTAACCAAGCATAGGAAGCTTTGCACGCCATGTATTGTGAGAACCATTTTAAGAAGTAAGAGGGAAGGCATTTTAAAAATTCCACTACCTTTAAGTTTAACAAAGAGTAGTGGATTACCTGTTACATCAGTCACCCCGGTGTTCTCCCTTACCACCCCCTCAATGTATCTAGAAATACTTATATCAAAATAGGTAGAATTAATAGATCTACTACACGTGGAACAAATCAGAGAATTGTGTGCCAGTGCTTACTTGTGTGCACTTAGCTTTATCTTGTCACTATATACTAATTGAATATTTTGAAAGGAATCCCTTTTACTTACCATACTAAAGGGCATAAATTGCAGGATCCCGCCTTTCCCTCCTGGCTCTAGACTCTCCACGCATTCTTCCATAAACCACTGTACAAACTGGGTGTGGGAACCAGCTGTCCGTGCTCCCAGAATGGACGAGATCAACAGGAAAAGGTTGGCTGTGGACAAGAAGAGGTATTTACAGGAAGTGGTGGTTTAACAGGCAGGTATTTTGTGGAACATGGAAAAGCAGAGTTTAAACATAAATTAGGAAAAAAAAATCCTTATCCTCTACATAACTGCAATCACAACTCATGCAGAAGCAGAGTAGAAAAGGTTCTTATTGTATCGTAGAAACTGCATTTTTTAATAAGCTACAGACCTTTAATTTGTCAGATTCCAGATATGACAAAGTCTTCAAGCAGCAATCAGGGATGTTTTAGGAATAACGGAGGATATTGTCACTCCCCAGCAGGTTGTCACGTGGCCAATGTCAAGGCATTGATCATGTCTTCATTGCTGTGGGGTAACTTTGGGCAGCTAATCCAGTCATCAACACTCAATGAATACTAAACCTCTCCTTTCATAGTCTATATGATTGATGCTATGGCCAGTTTCTATAGAACTCACAAAGTGTACAGATTCTGCCATTAGATGACACAAATATGTTGTATGTAGCTAACGGTACCCTGGCTACGACTATATTATTTCCCAATCAAATTGGTTTTATTCCGAAGCCCTTCTTGTCCAAATTTGGACTGACAAAGGACAAAAGGACTGCCATCAGATGACCAAAAAGAATTGGAACAGTTGGGCATAGAAGCTGTCGAACCTAGGCATTTGACCACTCTAAAACATGAGTCTGCTAACAGCTGCTCACCATCTGGTCAAAACCTACAACCGTGTAATAAGCTTAAATACAGTATTAAAAGCCGCTGGAGCAGGGACTAGAATGAGCAGGGTTCTCTACCTTCAACCTGATTTGACAATCAACTATAACTCTAGTGTTCTGGCAACCAACCATAACAGTTTATGAAAAGCCAAGGTTAGACATGTAATCTTACCCAGCACTCTGTTTAATGGCTCTTTGGAGCTGATGTTATGGATCTGCGAAGCGGAGAGAGAGCTGTTCATTGGACGTTCAGCTGTGGGTGGAGAACAGACACATTATGCAGCTTTACAACAAATAAAACATTTGGTGAAAGCAATCACAAGCCAGTGTCCAATGGGAAGGGGTTTTGGTAGACCAATAAAACAACAAAATTCACATGCTATGGCTACTTGTTTCTTTAAAATATAGATTTGACTATCTCTGTATATGGTTGTTAAATCAAAAAAACGAACCGTAACGGAAAGAGGGTATTGAGAGGAATCACAAGAAATATGTATCCTAGTACACTCAAAAGCATATGAAAGTATATCAGAACACAAAATAGTGGTAATGTACCAAGTACAGTAGCTTTTACAACTGCCAGAAAAAAAAAATTCCTAAAGTGAGGATAGGTTCACACTGGTGGTGAAGTTGCCCTGCATTTACCACTGCCTCTCAGGGATGTCTCGCCGTGGCAGCTCCATGGAGAATGAATAGGGGCAGCAGTGAGTGGAACTGGTATTGCTCACTGGTAAATGTGCAGATGCTGGTTCTCTTGCGGGGCAAATGTTCAAATGATTTCTGTTTATATATATATATATATATATATACACAAATAACACTAACTTATATTGAATTACAATACAGCTTGCACAGGACAAAATATAAAACATACATTTTGTCCCGAAAGCTGAACTTTTTTTTCATTGTTAAGATCTCGATATACTTATCTCTGATTCTCACTGTCCCCTATTCCCTTCTGATTCTTTATTACTGATATCTCTTCTCAAAGGGGCACAGAGTTACAAGACCACCACTGCCATAATTATAAAAAGCAAAAAGTGTGTTAAATGTGTCATGTTTAATTTTATTTCATAAAAAGTTACTTTTAACTTTGTATTTACTAAAAAAAATTATTGATTAAAAATAAATGTTTATTGCAAATGTTTGTATACCAGTGACTTTTCAAAAATATCCATTTGTGATCTTGATTTTGTGGTAAATTAGCAACATTTTTTTTTTCTGCTTAGGTGGTACTGGACAATTCACCATACACATCTGCAGTTTAGTTTTTTTGTATTTTACATATGCCTGGCACATTGCTCTACTTTGGCACATTGCTCAAAACCCGGAGTAGGCATTTTACACAACAAAAGGAAAGAATGGTTCCTTAATTGCAGATTGCATCCTGGTCTAAATATAACTTAACATGAAGACCCCAAGCCACACAGGAAATCTGCATCACTATAAATTTCCTGAATTGCAGCAATAGTGACTGACAGCTTTAGTGAGTAGCAATGCTGAAATCATAAGTTTTGGTCTCCAGGAACAAACTCGCCATAATAAAAGTAACAAAAGAATGACGTACACATGTACTTCTTATGAACTATCAGATCTAGGAACGAGTGACCACAAAAAAGGATAATTAGGAAAGAGTAGTTGGAAGGATGTTGACGAATCATTTTTCTACTTTATTCTGTTTTTAATGCCTAAGTTATGGATGAGCCACAATTTTAAAGAAAATTACAAAATGCAAAATCAAATTTATAATGAATAGAGTGGAACAGGAAATGTATTGTAAAGACATGCAAGTTCCTTAAGATATGTACACACAAGTGCTACAATTGCCACAAAAAATGTAGGAATGAACAAGTGATGTTCAGAAAGTGCCATTTGTTGTTTTCGGAGGGAAAGTTGACAAGAATGCATGTCCTCCATATAAAACAGCAGTGGTCATTCAGCGACCTGGCAGGAAGGATCACTGAGCAATGTCAAGGAGCAACCATAGAAATGGTACCCAAAGTGATCAAGAATGTTTTTTTATAAAGGGGACAAAAATCTAGTGACTCTATATAACTGTACACATACACCCCATATACCTTTCCACTACCCCAGAGTAATATTTCAGTAATATGTCAATACAAAAACTGCCCGGCCAACCCAGTTGTTTGCCACACTTGAAACTGGCTAAGAAACTTAGTTAGAAAAATGTTTTCCAGTTGGCCAACCAACCATCATCCTATACATTTAAATTATATTACATTTTCCAGATACAAAATGAAATGCCCAAAACATTTAGGATGTGATTATATTTTCTTATCAACACTGCTTAAGAAGCTCTAGCGGCTATTATAATAAAAGCCTTTGCCACAGAAAACCATAATTGATTGTCACCAGCATGACTAAATGAGGCTTAACATATATTTAAATCTAATCACCAAATTATTATATAAATAAAAATTCCTAAAGTAATCTTAATGTTCTAAAACTTGCAGCTTTCATTAAACCCTCTGGCGGTCTAATTATGTCCATATTTTTATGTCAAAAGCGGTACATTGTTTTGCATAGAAATTTGTTGTTTAATATTTTAAGACTGTAATTCTTAGGAATAACTCCCGGGTATAATAAAGTTTGAAACACAGATCATAAATTAATATATAATTCATTTATAAAAAATGTTATAAAATTGTCAAAACAAGGGTACCATAAAGAATAAACTTTTGAATTATTATTTATTATTTGGATTTATTTTTTTTAAATTTTTTACTGTATTCAATGTTTTAAAAGAAGATTACAATGTAATCTGCTTTTAAATTTCCCGGCCGGCCACGCTTTCCCAGCATACCGACGCTTCACATCGATCGAGCCGAGCATGTGATGCAGAAGCTGGTCGGGGATCGCTGGAGGATGACAGTGGATCGAGTGGGGCAGGTAGGATTTTTTTTGTCATTATTTCAAAAACTAGAGCCAATCTAGCAAAACCAATACCATATTTGGAATCTGTGCATCAAACATAACCTAAAATGACTTTAATGTGTTTGTTGACCAGTGTTATTGCCCATGACTAATGCATTCCATTAGCCCATGAAGTTCATTCTAACCCTGGATGATGCCAGGTCTTGTGGGAAGGAAGTTTTGTCAGGGGATTACTGTGATCTATTTCATCAATAATACTTGGAATTGCTACACTTACACAATACTTATCATGCATGCTCCCAGAGTCTCCAGATAGAGCCAAAGACTCTCGGCCCTACTTCATGTGACAGCACTGGGTACATAACCAAGCACTAATGCATTAGAGGAAGAAAAATTAACCTGGAAGCAACAAGTAAATTCTTTACTCCTGGCAGCTGAGCACCAAAGCAGGGGAGTACGCCGCTGGGGTACAGGACAATAAAACAAAAATGTGCAGGAACACAGTCATGTAAATCCTGGTGCTTGAGCACTCATCCTTAGACGTCATTTACTACAGTCTCAATAATCTTAGTGTCTGCCTCTCAGTCCCAATAGTAATCACTGGAAGAAAGGAGGCAATGCAAACCTTCCCGCACCAGACTGCTTACTGATATGTCCAGGAAAGGACCTCTAAGCTTAACAAAGTTTAACAAGTTCCCTCTGGAAATTAGTATTTAAATTAGGCATTTTGCTGAGGATATGTTCATATATGACTCCCAGTCAAAGTATGTTTATTGTTGCAAATGCTGTAAATAATCAAAATATAGTATTAAAAAATAAATAAGATTGTTCATGCATTCCTAAGCATATGACTTGTTGGCATGTCGTATACAGAGAAGGGTTTTTATTATTCAATGTACTAATGTTCATAAAAAAAAAAAAATAAGTATTAAAATTGGGCATAAAGTAGTAATAATTTGCGAACGCATACTAATATTTGAGTTTAGTTAAGGTGAAGTTTGACCTTGGAAACTGGGTAGGAAGGAGAGGAAAAAAAAAAAAACACTCCACATAAATACATTGGTAGGAGCCTACCTGAGAAAGCATTTTTATTCCGATGTTGCTACAGTCTATCAAACCACCTCAGGTACAAAGAAGGCCATATGCATGACATTATGACAAATAATTTATTTAACATTGTAGTATGAAGAGATAACCGAACAATCTGTTCATATTATTTACAGCCCTTGCACTCTTGTTTTTCCCATTCCCACCCCACCCCTCCACTAAACCAACTCGTACAAACCTTTCAGGTAAGGCGCTGCAATATGGCAGCTGAGATGTCCGATAGGCATTTTGCAATGCCTGTTTGCACTGGTTCTGCTTTGTGAATCAAATTTAATATATACACATATTTGAGTAAAACATAAAAGCTACTGTTGTAGATGTAATGCAGATACTAGCTGTATTTTGATGCAATAATATTCAAACTAGTAACTCTGTAGAAGCAGAAGATCAATGTATTTGTATGTATTGGGACTATTTTTAAAAGATAGACTATCATGGGATAACATGGGTGATCCAGCAAACCTGGAATGGATTTGGTCCAGAATTAAAAACATTTGCCAAGACGTGGAGCACTTGAATAAATCGGGCCCATTGTAAATAAGAAAAAAACAACACTAATGAAAAATTACAATAGAAGATGGTAGATGCAAATCTTTATGTTGCATAACTGTTTATTTATCCTATATTTTTAGGGAATGTGTTTTATATATTCTTTTAGAGCACACAAGCATAATATGATTTTAATTTTAAAGATGAAACTGCATAAAAGCAATTTTAAACTTAATCAAATGGATCATTATTGTAGAAAGGGAAAGGAGAAAGGGAAAGGAGTCCCTTCTGCAATAAGCATCTTACCTGCCTGGAACAGTCAAAATCCTGGCTTCTCCTGCACTTGCCAGGACTGAAAAACCTCCCACGTGCCTGCATGGGAGTCACGTCATCCTAGCCCAGCAAATTAAGATGGCCAAAGATCATATGTAGGGGGAGGGAGGAGATAAATGTGAAACAGGTAAAGCCTGAGTTTAATTCTACTTAAACTAAATACAATAGGATTTAATACATCTATCAAGCCTTAAAATGTGCATGCTTTCGCGTAACACCAAAAAAAAAGACAAGTATTGATAAACTGGGTTTTGTCATGTTTGCCAGAGTGAAAGGAGTCATTCTATGGCCATTATTTATGGCTAAATAGGCTGTAAAAACTTTTGAAATGTCAACAATTAGCAACTTTTTTAACTTATTATTTTCATGGGGACCTTCATATATTTAAAGAATTTTAAAGTGTTTATTTAATGCAGTTTTATTCTTGATTTTTTTTTAATTTAAATTATTCTGTTTGCCAAAATAAAAATGTTAAAAAAAAAACTGAAGTTTTTATGTACCCAATTTATTATTAAATAGCTATTAGCATTTTTTGTAATTCCTTTTCAGGCATCAGTGGAGAAGTTAAGTGACTTAGATCCTAGTTGTCAACTAACAATGGCTGCTCACTGGCACACGTGGGCATGTACCCATGGGCCCAAATACTAGAGCACTGTATGCACGTCTTACGTAGTGTGCCCAGGTCTGTGTTCAGGCCCTGAAATGGTTAAAAGTGAAAATTTACATTCTTGCATAAGTCTAAGTGTCATATGTTCTTTCTAACCGCACGGATAATCACACGTGAATATAAATTAGGCTTACTTTGCTTTGTTTAAATAAACTCAAATAATAAAATGAGTAAGCAGTACTCAGAAGTACTGAGCTCTATACAAACTATCATTCATTGATGAAGAATAGAATTATGTTTTGAGGTTTTATGCTTGGCAGCCTTTCCGGGTTTGGATGCCAAGAGAAAGGAAGAATAGTGTCTGCAGAGGGGAATTCTATGTGAGCTGGAGATGGGTGTGCCAAGCTATTTCATCAGGAAATTGTACAAAATCCCATCACTGAAACAGGTAAAAAGATAGAAAATTAAAATGCCACTCCCTACTTCAAAGGAAAATAGATTATGCATTGTAAGCGTTAAAATTATTCCTTTTTATAGCGACTCACTACAGAAAACTTGACTGCTTTAGGTCTAAGAAATATTCATGTGAGCAGGGAAACTAAGATTTATTGGAGCTTCCAATCCTGACCTCCACACAATACAAGATACAGTAACAATGTGGCGATTGGCAGAAAAGACCAGTCAGAGATGTGGGGGAGACAAATGATGTGGATAAGACTTCTCAGAAGAAAATAGCAACAGGGTCAGTTTAAGAATGGGAGGCAATACATCAAGCCGATATAAATAATTTCTTAAACCACAATAACATTTTTTGAGGAGAAATTTTAGATTTAAGATAATCAAAATGGTGAAATTTGAACAGTAAGGTAGAACACATACCTAAGTCTTAAAGAGACTCTTATACTAACTTAAATGTTAAGTAAAAAAATTAAAAAACGAAGTTGATTTATGGTTACTTTGAATTACTTGCAGTATTTTTCATTTAAATTAATCTTAATTATTTTGTAGCACAGTCCTCTCCCTCCCTGCATGTCATAGCCTTTTCCTCTTCTGAAAGTGTCTAATTACTTTCTGTACTGGACCAGCTCCTCCAACCTTCCTTTCGTCCTCTACATCAGTGGTTCCCAACCTTTTGCAGCTAGCGGACCACTGAATCTAGGGAGTCCTGTGTCTTCCCCCAGAATGACTTCATAATGCCAGAACCTGCCCACTCTCCCATCGCAGGTCTGAGCCCTGAGCCTGCAATCTGTACAGGAGACATGGTCCGCGGCTCTGGCCGGTGCCCCTCCCCTCCAAGTGGGGTCCTTCTTCTGACCCCGCTGGGGGGTGCACCGGCCAGAACCGCGGACCACCACTGGTCTCCCTTCTCTTGCGGCCCAACTGTCAGAGGGCAGCGGCTCACTGGGGGTTGGGGACCCCTGCTCTACATCACCAATTATTTATAGCTACCAGAGGAGGAAATAATACTATAAAATATCACTTAAATAACAGTTCTGTGTCTACTGAATCTCCGGACATCACATCCTAATAGCAGCACCCAGCAACAGTCTCAGGCCTGGATGATTAGGCTCGTCAAGAGAGGTTTTGCACGCATGAAATATAAAATAAATTATATACATATAATCCTATGGAAAGATTATGGTTCAAATATTGGTATGAGGCATGTTTATTTACTATTAAAGACAGTATTATATAAAGTAGGACTTTTGGAAAGAACGAGAAAGTAATCAAAAATTAAATCAAAAAATGGTCACTGGAACAGAATGTTACAAGAAACTGAAAATTTTAAAGCCATCAGACAGTATAACAGGTAAATAAGGTGACACCTGTGGTTTCCTTTTGCTTTGGAGAGATATCCTCTGGACAGAAAGTGAAAGAAAATCCACACAAAGACAAATGACAAAACTAACAAGGGTTTTAATTGTCTACTTAATTTGCACCTGTCAATGTTGGAACTTCCCAAGCTTTCTGATGTGCTAGGAAGTGTAAATCTCCCCAATAGAGATACAAACAATACAAAAAACAGGAGCATGACAAGATGGGGAAAAGGTATGAACAAACAACTGACAAAGAACCTTTTCTGTCGTTAAAAAGGGGGGAAAGAAGGAAAAACTTTCAATATGAATCTTTTATACCTTCAAAAGGGGATCTCTGCTTTCATTTTGAATTCTTCATCTTTTTGCATATAAAAAGTTGAGCAAACAGCAAAGAGAATTTTATTTCAGATCAAATTTTATCGAGTTATTCAAAGTTACAGCCTGCATCTGTAGAAAAGTGAACCCATGTGCTTGTACATGTACATTGTACTTACCAGGGTTGGCTGGTACTGCTGGTTCCTCTTCATTGGAGCTCAGGAGTCGCATTAGTTTGGATTGCTGGGTATCATCCAGAGGAAACAGACTACTGTAGTCCTTTTTTAAAAAAAAAAACGCATGTACAATAAGCATATTGCTTTAGTTGCTGGCATTCTAGTTGCAGCTAAAGCATTCTTTTACCAAAAAAAAAAAAAAACACAAAATACTATGGTATGATTATTGCCATCTATACGAAACACGGAAAAAAAAAAAAAAAAAACCGCTATATACAGTGATACTCGCTAAAAAATACTGAAAATGGACACACACACACTATAAATATAAATTGGTTCAGTATGTACAGACATAATGCGCATTTGGAGGGCACATAAAAATATTACAAAGCCAACAGAGGGGAACTTTTTTTTAGGATAAAGTATTAAGCACTGAAGCTTCTACTAATAGGTTGCAACAACTTAGCCAAGTTAAACACCTGCAGTTATTTTACAGTAATATATAGCGCTATATAACTTTTGAGTAGGCATATATATTTTTCTATGCTGTTACACCACTTGTACTTAAAAGAATATGGTCTGCCTGAACTAAGCACACCTCAATGTCTTCTCGGTGTCTTTTCCTTTGCCGAGGGGACGGTTGTCCTTTGTTTTGAGTAGAGTAAGAAGTCATGGCGCACCAAACGGATAACCTGGGATAAAAGGAAGAAGAAATGAGCAGTGTTAACACATAATAAGAGAAGAAAACCTGTGAATTAAAATGCCAAATAACTGCACTGAAAGCATACTCACTTAGCCAGAGCCCTGCCTGGCGGATCCATTAAAGTGTGCCATTTAGCAGAGTCTGTAAGAAGGGAGGGCAGCACATGTCCCAGGAGGGTAAGCGTCAGCTGCTGCATGTCCAGACAGAAGATAGCATACAACAGTTCTACAGCTCTCAGTGCAAATTCAAGGCGAGTTTCTTTTAGAAGTTCCTAAATAGAAGAATACCAAAAAAACAACTGCCAGTCATACTTTTGTTTTTTTTATTGCTAACTATGCTACAGATGATTTACAATGTGCAGGTTTCTTTATTTATAAAAGTCAATAATAACAAACACTCAACATTTTTTTTTCATCCCCTTTACTTTACTAGTTGCTAATTTGGAGTTACTGTTCCTTGACGAACTTCAGCAGTGGTAAACTCAGGGTTCTCCCCAGGCCCTTTTAGCTGGGCGCACCACCCGGCACTTTTTAGCACCCACCCGGCTGTTTTTGGGTGGTTACTGAAGTGTTTGGTCACAATACAGGTGCTGCCACCCGCCTACAACTTCTTCCCACCCGGCTTAAAAAAATTTCTGGATTGAGCACTGAGTGTACTTGTTTCAAAATAGTGACCCACAGAGTTCCAGTGAACTTAGAAAAAAGCTGGAGCCTTATCTTTCTTTGAGTACAGGTACTGTTTAAGCTGACTGACTACACACAAGAAGATGTGGTCCACCCTGCCTGAATGTTTAAAATTCTGGAGCATATCTGTTAGCTTTAGGTGACTTCAGCATCCAATACACAAGCTGAATACAGTAGAACCTCGGTTATCTGGCACCCACAGGGAATGGCTGTTTCCGGATAAGTGTAGTTTCCAGTTAACTGAGGTTACTCTGAAACTGGGATTTCTCAGCCATTCAGCACTACACTTGAATGGGGAGACTAGTCCCCATTCACATATAGAGCTGAATGGCTGAGAACAGGGTAACCCTGATGATGCTTGAGCTGTCATCAGGATTTCCCTTTTTCTCAGCCAATCACGGTGCAGAGAAATAAGCGGAGTTCTACTGTATTAGCGAATTAGTTTTGGGACAAAGTAATCTGTCCAGACTTTTGCAATGCACTATGCACAACATTTCAGATTGCAGAGGGGTAAGCAGCAGAAGGAGCTAACCATGTCCTGGTTAAGGACATGATAATAGGAGAAGGCAGACAATAAGGGGAGCTCATTGGTTTGTTGCTTCTGGTTTCATTGGCTAGGGTAAGAATTAAGACTGGTAAGTTCTAAACTGCAGCAGAAAAAAAAACAGATATGTATAGTTGTACAGAGATCTGAAATACAAATCCTTTTAAAGATAAACTGCTCTGACAGTAATTGCATTTATGGACTTTAGCTTTAAACACTTATTCCCCATAAAGCTTTTTTTATATATGCACATATCAAATACCACCCACATACTGCTATTTTACACTAAAGGATCCCTCTTACAAACATAGTTATTCATCTTTATCTACAATGCACTGTCATTTTTTAGATATTATAATTGCAAATGCTTAAAATAAGTGTACTGGTGTCACAATGTAATCCTCTAAACAGAAAACCCCAGGACAAGCATTTAAAAGCAGCTAGGTAAATGAAACCTGTTTAAAAATCTATGCTACTGGCTACAGTTACATAATCACATCTGTTCTTATACAACAATTTGTGGGCTGACCATGAAAGATTTATTGTATGTGTGTGAATAAAGGAAAAACTTGGCAAAAAAGGACATGTCCTCTTAAAAAAACAAGACATCATTAGCCTATGTAGGATTTAGAATATACAATTTTTTTTTATTTTAATGGTGAAAGTTTTCCTATGGAAGTAGTCAGTTAAACACCATAAGGGTTTTCACTTTGTGGAGACAGGAGCATCCTACATTCCAAACAAATGATCAAGAAGTCACACATGAAGGGTAAGTAAAACTAAAAATGGTGGCACGTTTTTCAGGTAAGCGCGCACAATTAAAATAATGGTAATCAGATTATTTCCTCAAGTTCAATGATTTAGGTTCTATTTAATAGCACACAGCTGTCAAACAAAAATGTTACAGACACAACATATGAATGCCTATTACCCAACACCTTTCCATACCTTCACTAAATTTTTGCAGAACCAGTAGACACCTCCCATCTGAAGCAGCGTGTCAAAGATGTGTAAAGACCGGATGTCTACCCAGCCCTTTTCTAAAGTGGTGGTGAAAGCTCCATGTAAGACTTCTTTGATAGGCTTCTTTGGGGGCAACCGGTGAACATATGGGACAGGCTCACTACCAGTTACTGCAAATTTGATCTGTGTGGCTGTTTGCTGTAGGACTTCGGAGCACATGTTTTCCAAGATGGAACTCATTATGATCACTCTAATAAACAGAGAAGTTTGATCAGTACATTATATAGATGCTGAAAAGAACAAAAAAACACAATGCAATAAAATGACATACCGCTCGTTGTAAAACTGCAGAATGTTGTCCCCATACATGGGTGTTCCCAGTTGCCGGATCATCTGCAAAGATTTGTCTCGCTCATCTAGACCCAACATCCGGACATGAGCCACCAGCCAAGCCACAGCGCACACTGCAAGGCTGCATACCTTTCCTTTAATATTATCTGTGATCTTCTATCATTGACAGAAACAAAGAAAGATGTTAGGAGGTTGTGGGAGGTATTTGTCCTAATTACTGTGTACTAGAAGGAGGTAAGATTTATTATTTAGAAGAAAGTGAGTGGTTTTCATCCTGATCTCCGTTTACCAATAGGATGTTTGAGATATTTGGGATCACAGTATTTTGGGAATGAGTGAGAGCTACATGTCCTGGGATCTTACAACTAAAACAGGTGAAGAGGTTTCTGTCCTGAGATGTACAGTATGTATTAACAGAAGGGGGGGGGGGTATGTGCCCTGAAATGTTTCATTGTATATGATAAAATAATTGTTCATATAACTATCATATTATAAGGAGGGAAGAAGCACATGTTCTGAAGTATTTGCATTAGCAGATGTGAAAAGTAGGGTTTGTGCCTTGAGAAGTGCAGATATTTCTGCATTAGGGGGTGACAGGTACAGAGTTAAGATGCTGGTATATTAAAGCAGGTTTACAGGTGTACTGATAAGATCTGAATGTTACTGAGATGACAAAGGAATGTGTCCCTTTGAGATTTGTGTATGAAAGGGAAGTGAGTGGTCTTGTTGTCTAGGCGTTACATAAATTAGAATGGTACCGAAGAACCTTAAACATCTTCTCACATAGAATGCATGAGGTGCTCTCTAGGGAAGCTAGGATTTGGAAAGTGATTGCAGCCAGAGCTAGCTAGGGTCAACGAACATGAACAGTGACACAGAAACAACAGCTGGGGATTTGTAAAAATGTGTAATTAACTTTTGGTCTGCATCATAGGAGTGTATGAGAATGCTGAAATTCTAAAGATGTTTATACCTGAATAGCTTCAAATGACAGGACTCCATTCTCCCAAGCATTATGTACCTCTAGGATTGCAGCTGGAATGCTGAGACAAACCTCATGCCACTTTGTCTGACTATGAACAGTAAAACAAAAAGAATACATTAATACAGACTATTTATCATTTTTAAATCCATTTGAAATAACAAGGATGCAAAAATATAGTAAAAATAACAGTAAAACACTTTATTAGATTATAGCTAAATCAAAGAGAACAAGATACAACATACAATCAAGAGATACTTACATTAACTTCATCTCTGTGGATGTGTTAAGAAGTGCAACTAAGGCTTCTACTTTGGGGATATCAGGATGGCGGAAACAAGGGTGCTCTGGATTCAAGACTTTGCCCTCCCCTGGCATACAAGTCTGCATCCAGCTCTCAAAGAAAGGGGTTTCTGCACCAGTACCTCCCTCCGAAAGGATCATCTAACACATAAAAATCATGTTATATACAAATATCATATGTTTGTATACAAATTGCCTGGTGGATATTTAAAAGTCTGCATAATCTTAAAAGCTGCTCTTGGCATTTAAAGTTCTTTTTCAACCAACACATTTTTTGTTTTGGTTAAAGAGGGTCAATTAAGTTTCTATTGCCATCTATGCCTCAGCTGGTGATTTTTTTCCCATTACCCGTCCCTGTGGTTACAAAGAAAATAGGAAGATCTCACTAAAAAAGGCACACATACAAAAAAATGACTTGTCTTTTTAGCATTAGATCATTGCAAAAGGCCTATTACAATTTGCATCTGAATTACAGGTTTCAGTCTCCCCCCCCACACACACACTTTATATATGCTATGCTTTGAATCTAAACATAAAAACAAAGGTACATCACTGCAGCAATAAGATGGCAAAGGAGAATTACAAAAAGCTGATAAGTAAAATCTAGATTTTTACACTAAGCACATATAAAAATAGGGAGTCTTAGGCTAATCCGCCAAGGCACTAGGACTTACTGAACCCTCCACATATTCTTATTAACAATAAACTTAGGAGCAACTGACATAAAGCAAATACAGTTAGTTACTTCTCCAGAGGAACATGTGGAGAATCACATTGATCAATGACACTGCAAAATCATAAATAAATAAAAAATCCATAAAAATGTATGATAGCCTCAGGTCCTACGCTATCCTTCAACAATAAAACATTCGAATACATTTTATTGACACAGAGAAATGGTAATGAAATAAAGCAGCCTTACTGTGCATATAAACTCTATACAAAGGAGAAGAAATCATCCAACTGACTTAACCCAAAGGCCATTAAAGCCATTCCAGGTTAAGAGCTCCCTCTTGTGTATATGAATGACAATTTCCAGACATTAAAAAAAACAAATCACCATGAAGGAAAGACTTACCTCTGAGCCATAGGTCTGCGCCACATGACACAGCATCAAGAAAGAGATGTCAAAAAGCAGGGCGCGGGTTGAAGCAGCTTTTGCTGTTGAAAAAATAAAAAAATAAAAAATAAATATACATATATATATATATATATATATATACATATATATTATATGCAATGACATTTGGATAGAACTGTGAATATTATCCATGGATAAAATGACATATAAGCCACATAAGCCATGTGTTCATACATTAATTCTTATAAGTGTATTACAGCTAAGTAGGCATCATCTATTACATTTTTTTTTATAAAACAATAAAAACAGAACTTACAGCCTTCAGTACCGATGTGTCGCGTAAATTCATTCAGTCTGTAGAAGTAAAATATAGATATAGTAAAATATAGATAAGTGTTTAGCATATAATATTTCCATTAATATTATTTATTTTATTTTTTTAAGTATTTATAGGCCACCTAACAAATATATATCATATCTATATGTCTCTTTTATAAATTTTCCAAGCTCAAAAAAGCTGCTTACTGTAACGCATAGATTACAAAACTCAATAGCTCAGGTTAGCAAAAACAGCACCTTTTTATTTCTTAATTGCTGATATTCTAAAAATGAAAAAAAATACATTTGTGGCTTTATCACTTTATTTCCAAGTTACCATAAAGACAATGCAGCTGCAGCAAGACTTGTGACTGTGAGCACTGGCAGATCTCTAATGGTTCCATTGCTTGGCTTTTTAGGTTTCAATGTCTCACTAAGAGGAATGATTAGGGTGAGCATAGAAATGCATTCTTACATGCCCAGTTCCTGGCAAACCAATTTTAAACAAGAAATTCCAACGCATGAATGCACTACAGCATCTCCCTCGAATGGGAGCATCATCATTATTATCTCCTATTAAAACCGAGGAGGTAACCCATGAAAAGAGCATAATACAGATATGCTAGTATGAACCACTTTTAACGTACAGAATAAACTTTGGATGCATTAAAAAAACACTTCAAACTTTACTTTATTTTCTGTTAAGACAACCCTATATAGACTTTCAATGTAACAGAAAGTCTTAAGGTAATCAACTTCCTCTACTTAACATAAAATTGACCCGAAAACATTGGAGTTTCCATTTATAGAGGAGTAAGCCCTTCTCAGCATCACTTACTGAATGAATTTACGAGCAAAAGACTTTAATTTTCCAGTAGCAGCTGCAGCAGCTAGCAGGAGATCCAGACTCTTCCCAGTTAACATATGTCCGAGAACCCCCAGAAGACCCTCTGGGGACTTGGAATGATCTGCATCCATCGTCTGCAAGAAAGAAATTTAAAGCTCAATGGCACCCATGTTACAACATTATTATAACATATACAATATGTTATATAGCTTGATATGATGAGCTTTTAATATATATTTTAGTGCTAATAAAAAAAGCAAAACAATTCTAGGTAAACCAGAAGTTACCTGCAAAAAAATAAAAAATATGGGCAAAGCGTTCTTGTATGGTGGTGTTCTCCACTCCCTAGACATACACATTGCCTACTTATGTGATGCTGATCACATACAACAGTTTTTTAAACAAGTCATTTTGAAAATAATCACAAATACATCTCAAGCCTACAGTCTTCAAGAAAAAAAAGCTACCAATACCATATTTTGCATGCAACAGGGAATTCTAAAGGAAATCTGTGCACTTCACCCAGAACTCCCCTAGAAATGTATTCCCTCCTTGTTTGTCTTACTGCTTTCCCAATGGTCTGCACAGACCTGAAATTCAAATTTGAGGTGTCCCCTGTAACAGGTGTTGCATTTTTAAAAAGATCCATCTATTAAATCAATAGGAAGGAGATGGATAATCTTTTCTTTTTAAACACATTGAGATGACTTAGGTAGTGATCAGGAAGACAAACTAAAGCAAACATCATAAAATATACAAAAAGTATATTTTGCAACTAAATTTTCTAAAAAAAGCTTCCAATGTAAATAGTTCACATAAAGAAAGTTTTTTTTTTTTTTTTTATTTTATCAGCAAGACTGGAACCTGTCTGGGTTTACAGAGTTAAAACTGACAATACTGATAAAATGCAGGGTACACAAGGTGCCTGCATGCCATTTACAACTCCCAGTCTATTACTGCATACTCAGTAACACCTAATCCCATGGGTACAGCAAGCAAGATTCATGGGAGTTCTAAATATGAAACAAGGGAACACCTGGTAAAAGGGCAGGAGGTGACTGAGGTTTATATTTAAGAAAAGTTGAAGTCAGTGTAATTCTAAGTGTAAAAAGCTTTCTGGAGCCAAGTCATCCTTGCCAAATGTTTTTGATAAACAGGACTATGCAGCAAAAGGCTATCATTGTTCACAATAGCAATCTGTGCATAGAGGTTTAAAACAGATGTCAAAATTTAAAGTAACCCTGTAAACAACCTATGGAAATTTAAGTTCCTAACAAGAAGTAGATACATTTGTTTCCTTCTTGGAAGAAGCAATGTAGTTGTACAGAAGTTATAAAAGCTCAGCTCACTTTGTTCTTCCCAGCATTGATTTCCACCCTTCTAACATCTAAAAAAAAAAAAAAAAAAAAAAAAAAAAAAAAAAAGAACAATACAGTGCACTGGCAGGTGGAGTAGAGTGAGCTAAGATGCTAAAAGATAATGACATGAATGACTGCTGTGAACTTTAAGGTGATTTGCCTGGCCACACGCTTTGCTTAACCTTTAAAGTTTGTTTCAGATCAGCGCCATTTTCTCATTTATGCATACAGGGTTACTGATTTTTCTGGCTATCCTATTCTGCAGGGTGCCTTTCACTTATAGGAAAAGTAGTACTAAAAGGAAGCTTCTCCACAGGCTCCTTCATCAGAGGTATTCTAAGGCTTATGTTAAGGATCACTCACCTTCAGAATATTGGTGACAGTGGGCTCTGCTCTGAGAATTAATCCTGGATTGGGCTGGATGGCAGAGCTCTCAGAGGAGCGTGGTGCTTGTTCTCGGTCTGCAGATCTAAGAAAATGTGGAAATGTGATGTGAGGTTTTTTGTTTTTTTTTTTAACAATTTCTTTACGTTTTCTAATATTTTTATTAACCTAGAAAAGTGAAAGCTAAGATCTTGCAAAACCAGCACAGACAAACAAGCATGTTTATAAGAGAAGGAAATAAATGCTTATGAATACTACCTTTTGGAGACAAGATTATCTAAATGATGATCAGACAGTAAATTCAGCTTGTGACATTCCTGAAGCAGCAGGCCAACACAGTCGCAGCTGAAGAGGAAAACATTCATTTTAGTAATTACAACACTACTGCTCAACGGTTCAGTAACAATAAAAAATGATTTTTCTTTTTAGACTGGATAATGTAAAACACATTAGACAGAAGAAAAATGTAGTGAAAGACATTAGTTTTTCCAATAGAATAAACCCGAACCAAACAACTAAATACATGGGGTAAACCATGAATGTAATCATTCTACCTTGAATATATAAGAAAGAGTAACAAGTCTTCCTTTTAAAACACAACATCCCTGAGTGCAAAGGATTATATGAGACTAGAATAAAGACAGAACGATGTCATCATGCAAGTGGTGCTATTATATAAGCTGCTAGGTGTGAAGCTTTAATCAGCGTGTGTTAAAACGCACATTTGGTGCTTTTTGACTTGTAGCCTATTAAGTTTGGACAATAACCTAGCCTCAGGAACTCTAAATCTACAAAGAATTCTAAAACCCTTGAAAAAGACAGATTCTGCAGATCAAGTTTCAATTTATATATAGGAATGAAAAACGTATCTGAAATATAGTATATAGGAAGAGTCAAGCAGACAGAAGGGTTTTCTTGGCTTTTTGTATTAATAGAAAATACTATTTACATATAGGTATCAATGTAAATTTTACAATGAAGATAAAAGTAATCCCAACCTGGTCCAACATGGGTAAGGTTTGTTTGGGATATTAGGCTATACACACACTCTGAGCATATAGAGGTTAATGAGGAACAAAAAAGTGGTTTGCCTGAAACAATGTTATTGCAAATCTTAAATCTCTTTTACCCAACACATTTCACTCTACTGGCTTCCTCAAGTGGAGATGAGGGAACTAGTGAACTAATAGTACAGATATGGCATAATTAGATATATAAAATAAACAAACAGCAGACTTAACATCAATATATACATAATAAAAGCGCTATAAGAGGGACCACAATGACCTCAATCAGGAGAATCCAAAGTGTGCACCCCAAGATCTCACAAGTAATTGTGATAATTCAGATGACGTCCCACCTACACAATTGACAGTATCCCGACAGCACCAGAAATGTGTTCAATTTCACCAACAGGCTTCTATGCCCTTACCTCCATCTGTACCAGAGTTTTCTCTACAACAATGTTTCCACGCCTAGCTCCCACTATAGAAATGGGAGCAAGCACCATTGTTCCAAAGTCTAATTTGGACCAAACCAATATGATCCTCACATCTCTACTGCTTTGTCACTTATCTGCACAACACCTGGTTCCATTACCACCACATCAACCAGCAACACATTATTTAATCTAGGAACAGTTCCTAAAGTTTATAAAAAAATCCCAGACCCTTTACACCATCAAATTGCATCACCAGTCCAACGAAAAAAAAAACTCCATTGTACAATATCTGATCAAAGCAAGCTAACACAAAATACTTAGGATAATATTAATCTGTCATGATATGACCCTAATGACAGATGACTAGATGTTCTAAGAAGGGGACTTTCTTTTTGCCCCTTAAACAACCCTAGTAAGTTTGATACTGATTTGGACGCAACCATCGAAAGGATGCTGTTGATGACTTCAAAAATGAGTTTTACTCTATAATTATGGAAACCTTCAATGAAGGCATAATTAATAAATGCAGCAAGGTTAACCTAATCATCCTTCATCCAATCGTCCCCACTTTTTACACCCTCCCCAAGGTACACAAGAACCTTTTATTTTCTATTATTACAAAAAGCCAAGAAAACCCTTCTGTCTGCTTGCCTCTTTCTATATACTATATTTTCCAAGGGTTGGATAGAAACTTTTTTGTGACTTTAGAGAGTATAACCATACCTCACCCCCTTCT
>NC_092863.1:18161991-18262036 GCF_032062135.1 Pyxicephalus adspersus | reverse complement strand
AATTACATTATTTTTAAAATATATACTTCAGAGATGTTGGTTACAACATGTTAGACAAGTTACAAACAAGTTAGTTTAGGCTAAAATTGACAGCTTAGACTGGCACACTAGTTCCAGACAAATCCTGTCCTATATATGTACAAAGCAATAGATTATTGCAGTAGATGACTTACTTGCATCTCTGATCAGCTTTATCTAAAAGTGGGGTCAGCTTGAGTAAATACTCAAATGCGGTGTTCATATCCTCATTGAAGTCCTACAAGAAACAAAAGTTACAAAACAGTAAACTCCAGGTAATAACCTAAAATGCTTTGTAATATCCACAATATGTAGTAGATAATGTAATTTGTTACCTGATCTGCCTGCCAGAATTTTTTCAACTTTGACAGCACTTGTGGAATCTTGTTGGGGTAAAGATTAAAACCAAAAATATGATAAATAAAATAAAAGATCTCAACACTAAAAACAAAAACTTTAGTTTAGCACCACCACCTGTCAGAATGAGGTACTGTATCCAGGATAAAAAATACACATTTTTAATATGATTAAAAAACAGCCATAATTTAGTTATGTACACTCGTGAGATAAATCTCACATGATATAAATGGTCCAGCTTATCTCGAGTGATAATTTAAAATGTGTACAGTAGTTGCCTGATGTGGTTCATGGATCTGTCCTGAATGATCCAGGAATGGCTGATGGCGAATCACCTCTATACAAGTCAATCGAGAAAAAAACAGTTTTATGAGGTTGGTTTATTTATTGGTCTTCATATATTGGAGTTGAATAGAAGAGAGAAGACAAGAGAAGGCTTTTTATGGCAAGATGTGTATTGAAACACAAAATATACTTTACAGTAGTGCAAGCAATTTGATATCATTTTTCTGTGGTCTGATTCTATACAAAGACCTACTAAACTAATACAGAAAGCTTATGTTAACACATGTAAGTGGCTTGTCTCATTTACCGACGCGTTTCGCCCTAAGGAGCTTCTTCAGGGGATAGAGGGGAGACACATAAGGATATAATTAAAATCATATACGCAGGATGCCTGCAGCCATTCGAGTATACAGGATGCAGGCATCCCGTTCTTTTGCATACCACTCCTGTTGAATACCTGCTGCCCTAGTGGGTTTTTATAAAGCAATTACTCCTCTTATAAAAGGTCTTGGAAGATTTTATTTCTTTGTTCTTTGAAAGAATAAATTATTACATTTAATCTGTTACTCTTACCTATAATAGCATTACATATACATTTAAGGACTATCTCCTCCATACATAATTTTCCTTGAGTCCATTTTGACTCCATTTTGAGTCCCTCATCAACTTTTCATAAAACACTTGTGGTGCCTAATATACTGGCTGCGTCTGTGATTTTAATTATATCCTTATGTGTCTCCCCTATCCCTTGAAAAGGCCCCTTAGGGCGAAACGCGTCGGGAGATAAGACAGACCATTTACATGTGTTAACATCAGCTTTCTGTATTAGTTTAGTAGGACTTTGTATAGAATCAGAGCACATACATACAATATCAATTTGCTTGTACTACTGTAAAGTATATTTTGTGTTTCAATACATTCTCTTGCCACAAAAAGCCTTCTTTTCTTCTCTGTTCTTTTCAGCTCCAATATTGCACTAATTGGCTTGGCAAGACGATTACTCGTATACCTTCAAGTGACCCCCTAACCATAACCACCACTATATATCTATTGGTCTTCATATGTTTAAAAATAACATTATGGCCAGACATACTAAAACCAGAACATCACATTATAACTGATCATGCAAAACTAAGATGCCACTAAATGCAAGTGTATAGGAACGGGCTTTCAATCTAATAGATTAGTGTAAATTAGGCACAGCATAACATAACAGGAGCGAAGACAAATTGATCATTTTAATCCAAACATTTTAACATAGGTTAAAACAAGCCATGGTGAAAATACATAAGTTTTAGGTTTTTAATACATATAGTTTAAAGTGAATATGAATCATAAAAAAGCTAAATTATCTAAAAATAGTGGCCAAGGTATTTCTTGCATGAGAAGAAACCTATCCAACTTCCTAAACAGGGCACTTAAAAATGGGTTATGGGAAATGTTTTTTTGGCTTCCTTTAAACGCCCCGTCTTCTAGAAGTGGGGTCTGTATACTAATGTCTTTGAGATCTCATACAATCCAAAAAGAAAATAACACTTTCTAATACATGTATTCACATACTTTGAGAAAAGTAAATGCAGTCCATTTGAGCTCATCGGTTCCTGCAGGCGATTCTATTAAACCTACAATACACGCCTTCCAGACTTCAAGGAGGAAGAGATGAGATGGGATTCGCTGTGAGAACAGAAATATGGGCATCATTAAACACAATCATCACAATGCATGAATTTTACATATGCAAAGCAATGTAGTTTATCAACAAACAGAAATCTACTATCAGAATTTATTGTCATTATTTAATCACCATCACAGGCTTTGTATTGTTAAAACATCACCTATACAATCAAAGCAGATAAAGCATTTTTACGTGTTCATTTAAAAGATTTGTATTTATAGAATGAAGTCCTAAAAAATCTCTTTTGATATTCTCTTCTTACTATCTTGCTCCCAAGCAAGGGATTTCCCTTCAGGGGTGTTCCTGATAGTGGGCTGAGCCATCAGCGAGAGAGGGAGTCTGGCCTAGTGTGCCTTCTTGACCTCCTAAAATGGCCTAGTAGCCAAAAAAAAAGTTTGCTGACCCCTACCATAAGCAAAGCTTCAGTTGTTAAGGAAATCCAACCAAAAGAGAAATATAGAGGCTGCCCTATGCATATATCCTTTTCAAAAAGTTAGCTACCTGGCTGTCATCTTAATTTTGACCAACTTTGCTTTCTTTAATACTTTCCTTGTCTGCACACTTGGTCTGGGTTTGTATCTCAGAAGGCATTAATGCCAAGATTTCAATGTAGCAGCCAGGTGAGTAGTATTTTTATGGTCAGCAAAGGTCCCATGGTCTCACCTGCATTCTCTTGACTGTATTCAGCTGTTCCACAAATGGATGTGCCTCTCCTGTAAGGTTCATTGTACCTTCTAACATCACAACAGCATGAACAGTGGGGAAACCAGTGCTGTGTAGCTGTTCAGAATGTGAAGAAAGCATGGATGGAATGCTATGGAGGTAAGAAAAGAGAAAACATAAATTGTCATTTCTAGTAGCCAAACCATCATTTAACATCATTGCCAAGAAACAAACCAAACTCTTGTTAGAGGCAGTAAACCATTTTCAAGGGTCATATATGGCAACCCCCATATTTCCTCCATTATATGTTCCCTTTTTAGAAACCATGCAACTACAGTATCTGGACAGGGCTACAGACTGTTTACTATGTCCCTAACAAGGTTGCTTGATCAAACATTTTTAAGCTGTCGTTCAATTTACCAAGATTTTTGTTCAGTGATAAGTCACATTTATAGAAGGAATATTCAATAGAGCATATGAAATTTGTGTTGCATGATAAAAAAAAATACCTGTGTAGACTAGAAAAAGGGTAGTGAATCACATGACCACTTTTTTAAGTACCAGCAGCGGAACAACACGTTTGGGAAGTGAAGTCAATAATAGCTAAATGTTTATTGATCTGCAGCCAGCTGTCCACATGCATGCACACTATTAGTAATTGCAATGCTTATATAACATTTGTTGAAAGTGGTCACCTGTAATTTCTATTTGAAAAGTGTGTGACAGGCTGACAAAGTAGAAGTACATGTAGAAGGGGATAAAACTTTTTCACCCAATACCAGCGACTGGCTGTTAATTAACTAAAGTGCTTAAGTGCTAATTAACAAAAGAACCTGCCATATACAGAGCCAGACAACAGGTACCAAGTAACTCCAGCGCATGCAGGATCTAACTATACTTCACTAGATTTTGCACAGGTGAATACAGGAATGGGAGAAGTTGCACCAAATGTACAGTTAATATTCAATGGATGCCTGTTTTTAAGGAATGCTTATGAACCTAGCAGATTGTCTTTCACAATATTTTATTTTTACATTTTTTTAATGCCTCCTAAAAGAGTATAAACAACAGATTGTTCATCAACGCACATTCAATCTTGTGTCATAGGCAAAATCGCTCTTTTCAGCTGCCTCTATCTATCATAATACCACACACAAGCCTGATTTAAAGCTGACCCTTCATATAAAAGCTGGATGTATGAGGCCAAGTTTATAAAGATCTTTATGCTTTCTTTAAATACGCCTACAGAACTAGCAAATTGCAAGAGTTTTTTTTTTACATACATACAAAACGTCAGTTACAGGGGAGGATGTTGGTTTGGTGTTTTTGTTCTTTAAACATGCCAAGCAGTAAAAAGAGACATCACAAGGACCCCTCAACTAATAATATGCCATTATACAGGGCCCCTATGTATAGAATATGTAGATATTGTTCTGGAGCCCAGTTTGTGGTTATAAGTTTGGAGATAAGGGAAATTTGTAATTTTGTTACTACAAAATTTCTGTAGAATAACAATCTGCATCAATTTTGTATTGCTTTTTATACAATGATGCAGTGTACCTAATAAAAGCATAGGAAAACAAGTCTGGCTAGGAAAGGGTGTGGTGTTTTCCGGATTTTAGTTGTAATGGGTTGCTGCCTTCACAATGGACTTTGAAAGCTTAGGGAAGTCAGAGTATGTTAATCCCCAGAGATTGCAAAAGTGGCATTTTTAACATATATTTATTGGGGATGGGAAGTTCATTTCCTTGCTTGCTAATAATCCAATATATGTTGGTCCAATGCACAGCTGTTCTTACTCAATATCTCTATATACAGAGGATTTAGGCTGTCTCTTGGTTTTGGGATAACTGGATTCTCAGTTTCTGCAATGAGAATTCTTTGCCTATACAGGGAAGCAGGTTATTTTAGTTACTATGCCTTGCCTTTTATAGGTGGGAACCAAATAACTCCTGTATCCCCAAAAAAAGATTAAGCAAATGCACTTTAACTTACTTTAACCTCTACATTATTGCAGTTAAAAGCGATAAACTGGTCGACTTTTATTGGGTAAGTGTCAATGTTAAACAGACTCTAGCTATAAAAAGATGAAAAGCTTTTGGACTAGCAGTCACAACAATGTATAAAGTGCCCCTCAAGTAAAACTATACGTGCTGTGGGTAAGTAAAGTAGACAGAAGCGTACCTCCTGATTAACGACACACAATCCTCTGCCTGAGTCCGTAGCTGAATGCTGGGAAGGAGACTTATGCAATCGGCCAGTCGCAGCAATGACTGCTCCACGGATGCCCAGGAGGCTACAAGCAAAAAGAGACAAAATAACAAGGTCTGACATAACTGTCAGCTAGAGAGTATTACCCAACACAAATGGCACGATCAGGACGACATGGCTGATCCAATACAGAGACAAGAGGATCATTAGGTATGAATCACAAAGGCTATTTTGCTGGAGAGGGAGAAGCTATCACAGAAATTTATGCTGCAGACCTCATATATCTAAAGGGGACCTGGAAGAAGCCAACCTGAAAATACCTTATTAAAAACCTATTAATAAATAAAGCAAAATAAAAATTGGATCTGGTATTAACAACAAACAATTTCATTGCAGCAATGATTTTCTCATGCAGGTAAGACGTTAGAAAGGATAAATTAATTTAAAACATAAATCACTAGTAAAGGTAAATAATTTACTTTTATGTAGATGTCCTCTGCAGCATCACCTGAGCTAATGGCATATCCGAAGAATTCTTTCAAGGTAAGGGTTAAACCTCTGCCAAATTTTTTTTGTGCTGGCTATGTCCCATTAGGAAGAGTTTCTCTGCTTCCTGTCTGCTAGACACAATAGAAAGCACAAGGAAAGCTTTCCAAAGTATGGAAAATCCTTTATTAGACAGATGTCACAGCAACAAGTGTCCATACTGGAATGCTTCCTCTCTATTGCTGTTCTGCTTACAACTTAATACTATGGACTTTTTCTCTTACTTCAAAATCAGTGACAATTGTTACTAGGACATTTAGCGTTTTTTTGTCCCCAGAAAAAATACAGAAAGCCAATATACCTAAAAAGAATTACAACTCTTCCCTGCTCTATCCCAAACAAAAAACTAAATATTGTATTTATATACACTTGAAGGACACATAGTGAAATTCAATTGGGGGTTCAAAAGCAGTGGAAATACATGTACAGTCTTACAGTCCAAAATATCCTGGAATGTTTGCTAAAAAAGAAAGTTAAATTTTAATAACTTCCTTTTGCAAATGCCAATTGCTTGGCCGTTTCTGGCTTCAGTATTGAATTAGGAATGTAGCAGAAGAAACTGGACAAATCAGAAATGTAATAGGTCAGGGATTTAAAATAATTAAAATTCAGGAAACTAACATTTTAAGGTGAAGTTGTCAATAACAGTGTACGTTTCCTAAAAACTAATGTATTAAAATTACAGCTTAACATGAATTCACTGTACTTACATATTATTAAATTTTGAGCCTTGTCTGTTATTGTACTTTAAAAAGCAACATACAGCAACCTGCTATTGCTATCTAGGAACACTGTGTATAAGCTAAAGCCAGACTATTCCTTTACATAACCATAAGTTGGCTTTTATATAAACAATGCAGCTAAATTCCTAAAACACCCACACCGGCTTTGCCTTCTTTGGAAAAGATGAAATCCAGGCAAACAGCCTAATGTACAGTTGATATACATAAAGTATATTAGATCAGTTTTATCTGCCAGGGAATTAATATTTCTATCCAATTAGCCCTGGCCTTTACTCTGCCACAATGAACAGAACAAAAGGACGTTCCCTTGGCCTGTTGCAGTTTCTAGTTCGCTTACAGGTCTTCATCCCAAACCTATTTTATCAGTAACAGGTGAAGCAGCACGCCAATAAGAATCTGTCCATTACTCTACCTTGTTATGAAGCTTCATGCACTCCAGCACACCTGGCTAACTCTCTGATTTCTGTTGAACAGATTGTACAGTAAACTGCAAAATGCTTTGATGGGTAGACTATACTCCCTTTATGCATTTCAAGATTTAAACATTCTCTAATCAATAGCAAGAATTGTATTGATGATATTTTCTATGTGTTGTAAACATGAGCTATCTTTATTGATGTGCAAAAATAAGCACTGGCGCCCAAAACAACAGCATTCCGTACAATGCGGGAGAAAAAAAATGTCTCCAGCCCACTCATAAATAAAATATCATTTGCTATGGGAAACCTATCAAGCTTACCTGGTTCCTCCAGTTTGGCGATATGGATGAGTGCACGGTTCTTAGTACTGCTAAGAATGGACTCAAGTCTCTTCAGGCACATGGACAGCTGACACTCCCAAGTTAGTGGATCTGTGATCTCTTTCAGTTTTTCCACGTAGTATGCAGAACAACGTAGAAGCCAGTTCACAGCATGCATCAATGCCCGACACAGGCTGATGCACTCTTCTGCTTTACCATGACAGCTGGAAACAAAGGTAAATAGGTAAAAATAAAGTTGAGCTACCACCAATTTAATTCCCAATTAAGGTGAGGGTAACAGAAGGAACAAAAAAATCTGGACATGCACGGTTTATCTGGTACAGCATACCATAACACATGGGAGTGCGTCACCATATGCAGCACTGCAAAACATCTTCATTGTTTGATGTGTTGGGATGCCAATGGCAATGAACTAACTCACAGCACAAAAGCTATCAATGCAATAAATTGAGAATTCCCAAAATGCCCAAGTGTAAGCGGGCCTTAGGTCACTAAATGGATCATCTCTTCTATTAAAAAGTAAACACAAATATCAAGTGTTATAGAATTGGACCAAATCGGTTTATCAATTACACCTAATGCACCCAATATTCACTAATGGAACATATTATCCTTATCATAACACTTCCAAGTCAAAAATGCTCAGTTTAAACTTTCCAGGTCGTGAAAGTTTTTTTTTTTTTTTTTTTTAATCTATGCTTTTATGCTTTGCCTACATGTCCACCCGAATTATTGGGCAGGAGACATGTCAACTAGAAATAATTATCGATCGAAAAAATTGCGAGTGTTAAAGAGTATCTAAATCCAGAACAACATTTTCATGCAGATCAGTATTTATATTTGATAACTGAATTAGTTTTTTTTTTCCAGGCAAATTTTCATATATAGATTTGCTTTCCTAAGTTGGCAACGCTTCTTTTTTAGCTGTATCTATTGAGGAGCTGAGCTGTCACCCAAACATCTCTCCTGATCTGGAAACCAACAAGTTTCCCTCACTCCTCACCTTCATTACATGGCGGAATTGTAGTTATCACAAGGAAGATAATACTGTTTAAATAAAGTGACAAGAACACTGCATTTCTATAAAAACCAACTGGTGTTTTCCACTGAAAATGTTTATTTGCTGTCCGAAAAAAGAAACTTACACATATCTAAGGGCTGTTAAGCTGAAATTTAGAAAGTTCTTGTTTTGGTGTTTAAGTATATGTTACACATAAAAAACAACTTCAATAGAAAATGATACAAATATTACCTTAGATTGTCACAGAACATGTCCATGATTTCCAATAAAGCCTGGATGCAAAGATCTCTGGAGAAGTCATCAAACTGAAAAAACAAAGGTATAAGAATGCACACACACACACTTCTTTTTGGTTGTATCATAATATTCCATGAGTGGATATAGATTTAGTTTTGACCACTGAAATATGTTATTGGCAAGAATTTTAATAATTTTTTAGGCTGGGCGGGGAGAAGTTGTAGGTGGGTGGCAGACCCAGTATTGTGAACCAGCTCTTCGATAACCACCCAAAAACAGCCGGGTAGTACGTCGGGTTAAAAGGAGGCTGGGGAGAAAACTGTAGGCGCTCAATCTGATTTTCAGGTAGCCCTATTAAGAATTATGCATTTGTTTGGGGATTCTAAATAGAATCCTTTTATCCATATCTAAAAATCAGTAGACCCCCAAGTTTGTTGTGGGTTGGATATGTTAATCGACTTCCTAACTAAAGAGCAACTTCAGTAAGCAAGAACACATAGGCAGGAATATTAAAGCCCTCCAAGACTGGAGAAGATAGACTATCATGGGAGAACCTAGGTGATCCAGCCAACCTGAAATGGATTTGGTCTAGGATTTAAAGCATTTGGCAACTAAGAACTGATAATTTTTAAGAAATCCATTGCAAATTTTCTGGATCACGCACGTATTACCAATATAGTCTATCTTCTCCAGTCTTGGAGAGCTTTAAAATAAAATCAAACATGTTGGTTTACATATCAGCTTGCATGCGGTTCGGCATATCGTCATTCTTTGTCTTTTTAATTTTTAGTTTAATCCAGTGTTCTCATCTATCAACACAGGAGTGGACACTTTTCAATAAGACTGTCAGTTTCTTGGCAATGTGAAGCATGGTATAACCTTTATTTCCTAAAATAATAAAAAACAGATGTGTATAAGAAACACGTTTGTCCATTTTAAATTGAAAAGGATTTGTATGAAGGACTTTGAAACCCATGGGAACATAATGTACTGTATGTTGTTTTACAGAATAATGGGTGTCAGCTGTGCTAACAATCACAAAGGTTTCTGCGAAAACCAATTATCATTTCAACATGATTATTTAGTATGAGGTAACAGAGTTAAGAGACTGGAAAAAAAAAACACTGCTTAAAGTGGAACTTTAACCTAAAATTGAAGGAACCAAAAAAAAAGGAATCTTTTTTTTACTTAAAGAGAGACCTGCAGCAAAGACCTCAACCTGTCCATTATGAATTCCCACAATCCACAGTTTCAGCGTATACTGGTGTGAATGAACTGCCGCCATGACCAATCAAAAAGCCCAAAGTCCCGATTCTGGAAGAAGCTCAGGCAATGTTGTCCAGGAGCTCAGATATGCCCCAATCTGCTGTATACCCGGCCAGAATTTGACAGCTTTGAGGTGCTCAGAGCTGACTGCCTTTTGGTCCACTTACTACAGGGGGAAATAACGTTCCCTACCCTAACGCACTGCAAGCGTAGATTATCAAAATTCCAATAACCTTTTATTGAGTAGTGATCCTGGGAGCTCATATGCTGTATTTGATTTGTTTTGTGTTGCTTTTTTTGACGCAGTGCGTCCTAATTAGGAGTGTTTGAACTGCAGCAAAGCAGGTAAAACAAACTGACAAATCTGCATTTAAATGGCAATTGAAATGCAGATGGGTTTGCTATACAAATTGAAATGTGGTTAAAACATTCTGGTAGCATTCAAAAAAAAATGTCAATGAACGCTTACTTTGATAAAAACCACTGTATAACACTTGTTTATCTCAGAGCACCAGGTTACCAGAAACAATATGACAATTGGAGAAGGTATTGCTCAGTGTACTCCAGTAAAGCAGTAGGTAGGGATTTTACCCGGCTGAATCCCCAACATGTGCTACTTTTCAAAACTACTTTATGACATTTCCCTACAATGTCTGACCCATGTCCCTTGTACACATCACAATAAACATTCTGGTTCTCCAAAAAGTTTGTCCCTGAGCCAAACCCCGCATAACCTTCCCATGATGCAGTAGGTTAAATTCCTTTTCTATAAGTCTCCTTTTTCTCTGACCAGAATTCTCTCCCTAATGTAAATATTTGCACTTCTTAGCTAGGATCCTGATTTTTTTTTCCGTTCCGGGGGCGATGTGACCAGAACGCGATATTATGTACACATAAATGTATACATAAAAATCTAAACACGCAGTCCTCATATGCCTTCAACAATCCAATGTGTCTTTATGAGAGGGGAAAACAGGCCCTTCTGTAATTCCTGCTAAATGACATCTATACTAATTTCATCTTCAATCTCGTCTGGTTTACATGAAATGGAAAAACATTGAGCCCAAACAGAAACCAGTTATGATATTTATTCCACTGACACAGTCCCGGGACTATTTTTAGTTAACGCCAAGCACACCATACATTACAAAGGTTACACAGTTATTTAAGCAGCGGAAAGGGAACGATCATCACTTTAAGCCTTCATCCTCCGATTCCCTGATCATTTGGCTTATATGGGCAGCTCCTAGTTTATTGACCATGTGTTGACCAGTGGAAAAAATAAGCACAGAAAGTGTGTATGGTGGCAAGGGGAAAGTAATTACATGTGATTAAAACTAAATATCCAAGGTTTATCAGCTAACAAATAGAGTTTAATTATTTAAAGGGACTCTGTCACATGCTAATTTGGGAGAAAGTTATCAGGTCTACTAAAAAGCCATCTGATCCTAACAATATTCATGTTCACAGAGCGCTCTAACAGTGCCTTAGTCTATGTACACACGTCAGATGATTCAGGCCCGATATGAAATATCAGACGCAGGAGGTGAGAGTCTGACGTGTGTACAGCAGTGACCTGAATTTTAAATCTTACTGCAGTCAAGCTGTAAGGGGGCAAAGCAACAACTTTGTTTTACTGCCCCCTTCCATTGCAGAACATATTCGCTGGTACTTCCAAGTAGTAAATAACTCACTCCAGGAGTAACTACAGCAACTGGAAGCTTACTCAAGATTCCATTCCTTCACAATTGGTTAAAGGAGGTGAGATATAAAATGAAGTTTGTCTAGGTTTGGTTAAACATAAACATATATGACAGCTATTTATAGAACAATTCCTGGCAACGAGTACAAGTATTAGTGCATTTCTAATTTTACCCATGAACAGTTTACTGTTGTTTCTTTCCTAGTTGGAAACAAGAATATTAGGCTGCTAATGAGCCTTACAGGCAATCCTGCTGCGTCAGACGACTGTCTCTGAAGCAAGGAAGTACATAAAGGAGTGTATAAGGGAAGCCAGCAAAATCAGGGAATGTATAGTCAGTCTATAGTGCAGTCCATGACATTGTGAAGACGTGTCGCCTCCACACCCTGAGGGGACTATAGGACTATGCAAGGGGAGTCAGGCTACGTACACACATGCAATAGTTCTCGTCTGATAATCGGCTGAGGGCTAATATTAAGAATCTTGCGTGTGTACAGTGCTCGTCGTCCATCATCCGAACGACCGCCCTGGTGGAACCACAGATGACGGACGATAAACAATTGCAATGCAAGTGAAAGGAAAAGAGTGCAGCTCGGTGTCGCTCCGTTGCTCTCCCCCTCCCCTCTCCATAGAGCAGCACGTTGCTGTATGTACAGAGCTCGTTCATGCATCGTGCAGTCATTTGTCGTTGGAAAGGATTGTGAAATATCCTTTCCAACGATAAATATTGCACGTGTGTACTTAGCCTCAGAAACAATGTAGAAGATTAAATAGGGATAGTAATGTTCTTTATGAACTTGATAAACAAAGCTATGGGTGTGATGACTGAAGGATATCATGCAGAAGTATCTGGCTAAACCATCGTTTCCCAGTGCCCAGCTCTTCCTAACTAATATCACCATTAAAATAAGCCTGTCTTGAGAGAATCATGGGGGATGCCGTTATGGCAATTACATTTTAAAAACTCTATTTGCCCGGCTTTAATGCTGACTCTTTCTGCAATACTTTAAATGAATGACCAAGGAAAGAAATATACAAATAAGGATTTCAGGCTTTCCTCTGGCTAATTAATCTGAGAATTATTAACAATAATTTTACCCAGGTTTGAAGAGTGAATTTGATCAAATTTTAGACACCACATAATCATGTAGAACCTTACTTACCTTGCTGATTGCAGTCAGGACAGTAGCGTAAGAAACCATCTGCAGAAGAAATAGCTCAGCTTAGTCTTTATAGATTAACAAGAACAAAAAACATATAACTGGTAAACATATTCTGATCATTTGGTGAGCATAAAAAATGTTTTTTAAAAATTTTAATCTAAAAATATAAGAGCCCCAAGTGAGAACTCGATAATTTCAGAGAGCCCCACAATAGTAACTTGTTTTCATTCATTGACAAGACTCAAAGCATTGTGATCATTACTGGTGTCTTTGCCTGCAATAAAATCTCCCAGCATTGATGTCAGTGGACACAATAATCATATCCTTCTCCCAAAACTGCTGCAATGTCTGCAATTAAAATCCCCAGCATTAATGGCAGAACCAACAGGTAGTGTTATGAATATATTAAACAGATAACATAGTTCTACTGTTAGTGGTATATCAAAAGAGACCTTATTATGATAAGCTACTATTGCTGCTGACCACCCTCCAAATATGCTTGTTCCCTGGTTGTGCCTAGTAAACAATTTTGAGTCACAGACCTAGAGCATAAATATTGTAAATAGGTGTCAGAACACACACACAAATATAACATATATATATATATATATATATATATATATATATATATATATACACACCTATCAACACAATGATAGTCAGGCAACTAGCATTTTCTTATGGAATAGTCCACAATCACTCATCATTGCCATTATTCTTCTCTGGCTAAGTAAATTATTTATTCTGTGAACATACACTTTAAAAAAAAACAATTAAAACTTCAGTTTAAATCATACAACATACATTGCAAGTGCTGTTTGTGTGTTTTTTTCATAAGTATCATGTCCTTTAGGGCAGATTTACAGACCCAGCATCGGAACATGTGACAGCTGGTGACAGTGAGTGGTATTAGTACCGCTCACTGCAGCCCCTATTTATTCCCTATGGGGGCTGCCACACATGTAGCGTCTCCCTAAGCGGTATCCTTTCTTGGCGTGAATAAGCCCTTTAAAGTCAGCTGCCGATAGCTATAAGCTTTGTACGTCTGCATTTGTTGGTAAAGTTATGTATTAAGGCCTGACATGATTTGGTATCCTGGAAAATGCTGTTGTAGTGGCACACAACATGGCCAAATTTCCCCTGGCAGCATAAGATCTCTAGGAAAAGTATGAGATCTTTTACTGCAGAATGCTGGTATAGGTCAGGTTCCTACTCATACTGTAATACTTTCCACACATCTACAATGAATTTATACAATTTACACTGAGAGCCCAGTAGGGCTGCAAATGTGCATCTATCACTTTGATAGAAACAAAAAAATGTAAAGTTCTATAGGGCCATAGGATGATCTGACAGGTTCTAAGCAGTGAAAAAGACCACATCCTAAATTGTAGTATAAAAATAAAAAAATAGGGCCACCAGAAATAACAAATCTTTAAACATAAGCAAATGTGATGATTTTTAATCCCTTGTAAAGAAGCAAAATCTGCTTTTATATATATATATATATATATATATATATATAAAGCCATAAAGGACAACGAGATTCTAAGCAGCAGATACATGTAATCTACTGATCACTAGCGAAACAGCAATCTGATGTAATAAATATATACAGCTGCATGTTCCTGTTTATCCTCATATAAACCGTTTCTCTCCACATCCCCACTGACAAAAATGTTTACACTTGGATAATCCGAGCTTCCATGTTTCCCATCTCTTTCTGATGACTGGATTACACACAAACAATGGGCTACCCTACAATGTGTATGGCCGTCTTTGGATACATTTTGCTAGAAATGATACAACATGCTTATCTCCAATTGATAAGTAATTATTTTTGAAGTAATCAATTCAATGATTAGAAGGTAAGAGATTACATACCTGAGAGTTGATAGCATACTTAAGGTAGGACAATATCAATGAGTTGGGTGCAGGACCAATCATAGCCTGATCCAAAAGTGCTTCTGTAGAAGAATAAAAGTTACATAAAATTAATTATGTAATATGTCACTATATCACAGACACAACCTGGTTTTTATAATGTATATTAGAAGGCAAAAGTGTGAGATCTTCCTTGGGGTTATCAACATTGTATTATAGGCAGAGCCTACACAGATCAGGACAGAAAGTTAGTTGGGTCCTATCACAACGTAATTTGTAAATACACACAAGAGCAATAATTAGGGTCTATAAACTTCAATTGTGTATATGTTTGTATTGCATTTGAAGCCCTATTGATTTTTAGGTCAACAGCCAATACAGTCAATTTATATAAGCCAATAATACAATAGTCTACTTTTAAAACAAAAGTTGTAATATTGGCTTATAATAATAAGTTGCTGGCTGGTGCTCCCAGCTAGCAATATATAATAAATAATATGTTTATGTATAGTTAATACATTTTGAATTGATTTGAATTTGTTAAAGCAAAATCTCACATTTAACAAAACATTCTTTGCTGAAGAATCAATGACTGCCATTGAAAACACACAGACCTATAAGCGTCTTGACCAGAGAATGTTTGGTGCGTGTCACATTCAATGCTTTACAAATAGACCCCATAGAACAAGTGCACTAAGTGCTAAATCACACTGACAGTGAGGTTGGGGTGCATTTACTGCTTCCTCATGCAAGGAAAGGCTAGGGAGATGCTACTTATAGCATTTCCTTGTATCACATGTGGAGATGCTGGTTCTAAGAAAAAACAGAACTGTTGTGGAGTCTTGTTAAATACAGTAATGGTAGAGTCTTCATGCACAAAATTAAATTATGCATTATTAATCTGCTCAGGGGCTTAAGGATCCTAAAACTGTTCTCCAGAAGAGCATACCTTAATGATTAACTCTATGGCCCTGATTTATTAAAGTTCTCCAAGGCTAGAGAAAATACACTTTCATCAGTGAAGCTGAGTATTCCAGAAAACCTAGAATGGATCTGGTCTAGGATTCAAACCACTTGCTAGCAAAAAGCAAATGATTTTAAGAAATCCATTTCAGGTTTTCTGTATCAGCCAGCTTCACGGGTTAAAGTGTATTCTCTCCAGTCTTGGAGTGCTTTAATAATTCAGGGCCTTTATAGGAAAGGGTAAAAACTTTTATTGGGTTTTAATGTTGCTATTTGTGACTCCATATGAGGAGGTTTACTCACTTTCTGTGTCTGTGACACCCAGACAGGAAATTCTGGGTAATAAATTCTTCACACTGTATTTTCTTTAAACTTGCCTACCCATCTTCTTCTGCCTCTTAAACCCTCACCATTCTATATACCCCCTCCTATTGTATGCTGCTTCCCTACCTTAGAGTGTAAGCTCTTCTGGGCAGGGTGTTCTCCTCCTCCTCCTGTGTCACTGTCTGTCTGTCATTTGCAACCCCTATTTAATGTACAGCGCTGTGTAATATGTTGGTGCTCTATAAATACTGTTTATAAATAATATTAATATTAGTCAAATATTTTTTCTTCTGCTGCTTTCCACACTGCGTTGCTTTTACTCTCCTGGACTGATAATATTATCAGTCCAGGAGAAGGTGTATTATCATGTCAAGACATCCTGATATGTGTTACAATTCATGTTGCATTGATAAATAATAATTTTTGAAATGCAAAGTGAACCTAACCTGCTAAATTCAAGATGTCCCATGTCACTCCTTTGGGAAAGAACCTCTTCATATTAATAGACCATTGGTAGTCACTCCATCTCTCTTTCCAGGCCTGCAGGATGGCCTGCTTCAGATTCATTAACTTCATGGCCGACACCTGATCAAGATGAATACATTCACTGTTACATGCATACAAAACACAAACCTTATACAGACTAGGTACAAGCTGTAAAGAAAGTGGTCCTTATGTATAAAACTGGTAAAGCAAATACTATTATAATCTTATAAATAACATTGACATCCCCCCTTTAAAGTATATGTATATCCATGTTTACTTTTATATTAAATAGTTTTTTGCTCCCCATTTCTAATCACTTACAGTCTGAAAGTCTAAACAAGAAGTTAGTAGAAAACTTCCAAAGTGGGAAGAACTGCATCCTGAAGAGGTGTCCCTCACTGGAAGATTTACCCTCAGTTTAAAAAAATACTCAGCAGTACAAATAGAAGTTTGCCCTTAAGAGACATAGCAGTAAAAATAAATTGCAATAAAAATTTCAGTAAAAACAGGCTATGCGTACAACTCAGTACAAAGGAGAATGAAAAGATTAAAGGAAAATTGTTTTCTCTGAAACTTTCTTACATAGGATCTATTGAAGGAGGACAATGGCGCTTTATTAAAGTGCAAATATATACATCATAAAGAATGTGAAGTATAAAAAAAAAACACAGAAAAGTAGCTTTCCTAACAATTGGTGCACAGGATTTTTTATTTTCTAAAGAGTATTTAGGAGTATGGAATGAGGTCAAACTTTTGTTTTTATTTTACCACCCGTGTTCCTTTGGGAAACTTATCCTTGACTTTCTCTCCTGCAGACACAGCAGAAAGTGCCAAAACTCCAGTTGAACGTTTAATGGATTTTATTTTAATTTTCTTTATGTAAATCATCACTTATCACTGAGCAAGGAACTGTAGATAAAGTTAGGAGGTGTAATAATAAAATCAACATGTACACACACCAAAAGCCCCCTGAGCTGAGGTAATGCCTGCAAACTTGGAACCCAAGTGGACCCTGGTGCTGGGCAATAAATAGTGATGCAGGCAGTGATATATAAACTCCCTGAAAAGGGACTGTGCCTCCTATAAGCAGAAGAAGAAAGAATTCTCAGAACTGGAGTGACATGTGACTGCAGATTCAGGTATGTAAAATGATGTCTAATGCCAGTAAAAGCAGAAAACCAATGTTTAATTTTATGTCAGGGTCTGGAAGAGGGCATTGGGTCTGATTTATTTAATCTCTAAGGGGTTTATTATGAGGTGATCCAGAAAACCTGAAATGGATCTGCTCCATAATTGAAAAACAATTCCAAATATTAGCAAATGCTTAAGAAATCCATTTCAGGTTTGCTGGATCACCCAGATTCTCCAGTGATAGTCTAACATCTCCAGTCTTGGAGAGCTTTAATACATTAGGCACAGAGTGTTTATAATTGTGATATTGAGCGATCTTGTTGCTGGCAAATTGTTCTCAGCAAGAGGATCGCAAAAACTCCAAAGAGTCAGAAAATGGAAACTGAAGATTTGGCTGGGCATACCATCCAGGCAATTAGTTATATTGTCTGTAGAGGATAATGATGGATAGCAAATGAAAGGAATAAAAATCTTGTCTGGTCTTTTTACAGAAGAGATTCACCTTGATTATCTGTCCTGCTAGCTATTATCATCTAGTCACCAAATGATACAAAATCTAAACCAGCGATCGCCAACCTTTCAGACCCCACGAACGACTAAATTCATCATGTTTCATTCATTTTTCCTACTATTAATATGATTTTTTTTAAAAAAATAAATACATTTGTAAAATAATAATCTTCCTAATGGTGCTGACAAGGACTGTGGAGGCTCTGATTCATTGATCAGCTCACGGTTAAGTGAAGTATTACTATTGTTACTATTATCATTAGTTACATTATCTTTGGTATTACTAAAGAAATGCAAAATATTTGTTTGCTTTTTCTCACTCATTATGCGTTTATTTGAACCTAAGACCAAACAAGAAATGATAGTTATCAAAGTCAAATTATTTGATGCCATTAAATATAACAGTTAAAGAAAATACACAGTAAGGTCATTATTACCTAAAAGATCATCTGTGAAATAAACAAATAAAATAAAACAATCGGATAAGAATGGGTATTTGTGGAGTGACTGTTCTATTGGTGGAAACAATACTGAAGCGTACGGCTCGGCAAAGGTTGCCTCATACAACTTAAGATTACACTGACATCACGCTGCGCCTGCCTTGTTTTTCCGTCTCTAGTACAGTTCATTAATTTAGTGCAATATAAAGGCGAAAATTGACATTCAGAATATAGGAATTTAATAGAATATTATTTTTGTTTTTTATTAATAAAACATAACATAAAAATTGCAAAAAATGTCCATTTTTTCTGTGGACCACTGGTTGGTGATCGCTGATATAGAGTTATCACAAGAAAAGATATTAAAGGGACAATAGAGACCCGTCTTGGTGACAACCAGGAGTGTTTTTTCTTTACTTCCCATTTCATGAAATAACAAGAAATGTTCCCAATGGGGACACAGAAAACAAACAAAAAGATAAACAGGTTTTAACCCTTTCCTACTATATTTAAAACTACCCAAGAGCCTAAACATTTACTATACAGCAGCTACACAGTTCTTAGATGTGTGTTAGCTGTATTAATAAGGCTTTTCCCCCTCCTAGATTGTAAGCTCTTCAGGGCAGGGTCCTCTCCTCCTGTGTCACTGTCTGTATCTGTCATTTGCAATCCCTATTTAATGTACAGCGCTACATATTATGTTGGCACTATATAAATCCTGTTTAATATTAATGTGATCCTGCCACTGGCACACTTCCTGTCCTAGGGTGACAACACTCACAGCACCCCTTTATTGAGCACTGTTGTCAGTAAGTGTATTACAACTATGGTAGGTAGGTTGGATAGTATAGGAAGTACCCCACATACTAGATAGATGTCAGGATCAACAGGTATTGTTAGATAGAACAACAAGCTTTTTATGGGATATTTAGTTGTTAAGGATTGCATACACGTTAGGACACAACCACACCTTTAAATTTGTGCTCACTGAACCAAAACATGTTCCAGGGTTCAGGAATGTATTTCACACAACAGATCTAACACAGGGAGAGGAATAGTGGGGCCACAATGCATGAAAAACTCGGTATTTGCAGCATCTATCACCATGCCGATCACTAAAATCGAGGAACTATGAGAAGCGGCGACCATTGGGGTATAATAGGAAGATTATTCGTCATTTTAACTCCTCTTACCTCCGATCAACTCACTCTCAGTCCTCTGAATAGGGATCCGCCATGACAGCTCCGCCCACCGCTTGCTTCTGTCGCATACCAATGACGTCTGCGAGAAGCGAACGCTGATGGGAGCTGTAGTTCCTGAGTTAGGCGCTGGGATTTTCAGGCAGGTCACGTGAGCCAAAGAGGCGCCAAGCGAACCGTGGCCACATAGAGCTGTGTGTGGTAAATTGTCTCCGTTCTCAGGCCGTGTTGGAAGGTGTCGCAAAGGACAAGAAACGAATATTAGTGTTTTCACTTCATTTTAATATTTGTCATATATATATTTTTTTAGTAGCTGTGCTTTTTGCTACTTAACCACTGCAGCTTATACTGTAAGTGAATAGTTTTTTTTAAAGGAAATGATAAAATAATGTATAACAGAATACACAAAGCTACAAAGGCCTAAGGCCTGTCATCATTGTCTATTTCAGTGTTTCTGGTTTTAACACATAAGGGGAACCCTTTAAAATAAATTTCAGATCTTCGTGGAGCCCCGACTATAATTAATATACCCCCAGCTCTCAGTATGACAGCCTGGGGGGGGGTCAGTAGGAAGAATTCTTTTTACAACCCCCTTACAGATAGCCAAAAGGATCATTGGTGTCACCTAAACTGGCACAAATTGTTAATGGAACCCCTAGCAATGTCTGGAGTGCCCCCAGAGTTCCATGGAAGATATGCAGCAGAAGAGGAGCGGAGGGAAGGATGGAGGCATGCTTCTCTCCGCTCCTCTTCTGCTGCATCTCTTTGTAGTTCATTGGCTTCTATTTCACCTTAGAATCAAATTTAAGCTCCTGTGCTTTGCCTTCAAATCCCTCCGCAGTTCTTGTCCCACTTACATTTCTGACCTGGTAAAAAAAATACTCCCCCAGCCGCTCCTCCGATGACCTCCTAATGACTTCCTCACTTATAACCTCATCACACGCACGGATAAAAGACTTTTCCAGAGCTGCTCCAACTCTCTGGAATGGACTTCCTGTCCTTTTTAGCTTGCTCCTACTTTCTGCTCATTTAAAAGAGCGCTCAAAACCCATTTGTTCTTCTTCTAAACCCTCACTATTTCCCACCACTACATATCTCCCCTCCTATTGTGTGCTGCTTTCCCTCCACTTAGATTTTTTTTTTAATTTTTATTGAGTTTTTTCAAATAATAAACAAAAAGTAACAAGTATAAGAAGAAATACAAAGTAATGATTTAACAATAAGCAGGAATAGAAAAACATATATATGACTCTTGTAAAAATCACAGTGTATCACAGATTTCAGTAGACCCTCCACTTAGATTGTAATCTCTTTGGGGCAGGGTCCTCTCCTCCTCCTGTGTCACGGTCTGTCTGTCATTTCACAGCCCCTATGTACAATGCTGCGTAATATGTTGGCGCTTTATAAATACTGTATAATTGTAATATACCAGTGGTTTACCATTTGGGGACCTGTTGGACCCCCTTGTGTACAGACATTACCCCAGGGGCCACAGACACTATGCAGGGTATTACCAACATGTGAACTTTGGACGTCACACCAGTTCTCAAGCTTCCTACATGGGCTGCAGTGGCTAAAGCAGCATTGGAGGCTGCTGCAGAAGTTTCCCAATGTGGGATCTGTAGCTATTTTCTTGTATCTAGCCAATTACAGGGAACAATTTATCAAATCAATTTACAATAGAAATATACTTTCTACCAAATAGATAAGGAGGTAAATGGTCTTAGGAACACATAATAGGGTGCCCTTGCCTATAAGGTTTTTAACCACTTCTGTATACATAATTTTTATCTATATTCTAGCCACCTAAATATTACTTGCTGTACGGCAAGAACTGAACCCATGTTAGAGTCAAACAATAAAGTTAATGCTCAAATACAAAGCATTGGTCAGACCTCATCTGGAATTTGCAGTCCAGTTTTGGGCACCAGTTCACAAAAAGGACATTGCTGAATTGGAGAGAGTGCAGAGAAGGGCAACTAAACTAATAAAAGGAATGGAGGATCTCAGCTATGAGGAGAGATTAGCTGAACTGAATCTATTCTCCCTTGAGAAGAGACGTATAAGGGGGGATATGATCACCCTGCATAAATAAATAAACAGTCCATATACAGAACTCTTTTACCAATTATTCACTATGAGATCATTACAGAGAACAAGAGGGCACTCTTTGAGTCTGGAGGAAAAGAAGTTTAATCTCCAGATAAGGAAGGGATTCTTCACTGTAAGGTCTGTGGAACTGGCTCCTTCAGGAAGTAGTTTCAGCAACTACTATAGATTGCTTTAAGAAAAAGCTGGATGCTTTTCTAGAGGAACATAATATAACTGGGTATTAAGGCTTTAAAGTAAAGATAGGAGACTGTTGATCCAGGGAACATACGATTGCCTCATGGAATCAGGAAGGAATTTTTGTCCCCTGTTGAAGCAAGTTGTACAGGGGTTTTTTGCCTTCCTCTGGACCAACTATGTCCATAGGGTTTTATACCTGGGATATGTTTATTTCCCTAGTGGTTGAACTTGATGGACTTATGTCTTTTTTCAACCTAACCTACTTTGTAACTATGTAGGTAAGACACTTGGGGTGTTTTATTTTTTAACAAGTAGGTTAGATGGGTAATGAAGCCTAGAGGCCCAATCACAATAGTGCATTGGAAGACCCTTGCATTTTTCTAAAAATCATATAAAGAGTTTATAATGCAGTTCCATAAAATTTAAATCCTTTAATAAGCATGTTTTGTCTTTTTCAGTATCCTTACTCCAAAGACGTGTTTCTAGAAGATTTTCAATGTGCTCCCATTGACTGTGATGTAACATGAATAGAGCACAGCAAAAAGTGCAGCAAGAAGAATATTTTATATATGCGCTTCACTGTGCCGTAGCCTAACTCACCAATGTGAAAAGCTTCATCGATTATAATGGAAACTATTTTACTTCCAGTTTTGATACTCAGTGTACATTCAATTCAAAACAGTACAGGCAATCACATGAACATAACACATCTAAAACAATATTGGTATATAGCCAGATAATTTACACAGGCACCTTTTCCTTTTGGATACGTTATTGTGATATCTACTTCAATACAAAAGTTACATGGATTTTGGAGAAGTTGCATGAAATAGGATCCTTGCTTTGGAACGCAGGTGGTGGTTATAACTAGACCAAGAAATGAACAGTAAGATTTTGTTGGTTTTGGTGGCAAAGGTGATATCTTTCTTTCACAGCTCCGAATGTTGTGAAACATGGCCCCTTTGTTACAGAAAATAAACCTTGTTCTCTCATTCTCCTTTATCAACAAACAGCCTGATTTTTCAAGAACGTTTATAATAATGCATTCGTGTATCGTGACACAAGCAGGACCAAGGAAAGACCAAAAAGAACTTATATGTGTTAAACTTGCATACTCCTTGTCCAAGGGCTGTCCAGTTTGGTGTTTTCTATACATGAAGATGAGGATATAAGTGCCCTAAAAACATTGAATTGGACATTTACTGCGAGATGATGTGAGCTGGCATTGCTGAACTCATTTTAAAGAATTCTAATTGCCTGGATGAGAAGCTGATCAGGTAAGTTTATTTGCTTGCTTTTCCACCTAATTTTGTTCTATTATTATTTAATTTCCTTAACTCTTTATCCTGAGCTGGTGATCAGAACACCAAGCAGGTCAGATTTCTCTCTGCTCTCCACTCAGTATTGTACCCTGACTTCTCTGGGAATTAGAGATAACTTGGAGTTTGCAACAATGGCCCAGTACCATAGTCTCCAAAAATGTGACCTGCTACTTTAAATATCCGTTTCCATTTTGTGCACTTTGTGATAAAATACAAAACTTTGCTCTTCACTTATAAGTGCTTTTATTTAGTTATTATTTCACTGTCAATTATGAATAGTTTTTTAAGTAACACCATTAATTGAGCTAGTACAATAACAGAAAAACCTCCTTTACTGCAAGTATGAAGCGTATTACAGATTTAATTTGAAGCTGTATTCAGCTGTTTTACAAGCTGTTTTACTGGCTAAGTCTTGGTCTACACAGACGTTTTTCCCAAGGTTAAACCTGAAGCTTTAAAAGCCTATATTTGAAATTCCCATGCATTTCAATTGGCTAATCTACACCAGGACATTTCCTTGAGGCATGTTCATGAGCGTTATCTATGACGCTGCTTGCAACATTTGAAAAATTAAAATGCAGGGTTACCGCTGGAAAATGACCAAAAATGCAGGTAAAGGCTTACATTAATTTCAATGAGTTTATAAGCACTTAAAACAAAAACGCGTTAAAAATGTGGAAAAACGCAGATAAACGTGGCATAGACAATTTCCAGCGTTTTAAAGACAAGCTTTAAAACCCTAATAAAAGTGCAAAGAAACGCAGTAGGAACGTTTACATGCGTTTTTAAAAACATCCGTGTGGACCCAGCCTTAGGCATTTATGAATCTTTGCAGGCAGCCTTAGTGATCTAGCTACAACTAGGTCCTGCTCACAGCCTGGTGTAATATGAAGGTCTGCAGGTGACATCTCCCTTTGTATTGCACCCCAACCCCACGAGCAGACTATGTGTTATGAGCAAGTGTGCTCCTGTCACCACATTGCAAAGTGAAACATTCATTGGGAAACTACATACGGGAATACTATATACATCTCAGAGCTCCTGAGATTACGGGTGACTGATTGGTGAGACTCTCTGCAATGTGTGCAATGAAAGTCCACTGTCACTTGCAGCTGTTTTCCAACTTCCTGGGATTTGTACCTAAGATTTGACATTACTTGATTGAAAATTACTATCAGAGTCTTTGTCTATCGCTGGTATTAAAAATCCGCCCTGACTATTCATATATATATATATATTTGTTACCATTGTATCTGGTATTGTAATTACATTTGCAGTGACCCATGTATCACAAAAGAAAATCAATGATAGAAGCAATATAACCTGGTATAACTTTAAACTCTTCCCCATTCTATTGTGTTAAAATGATCCTTAATTACCCCCATCTCTTGGTAAAGACATTTTAGGTGTTTCCTGCTTCGGTGACCAAAATGAACACAAGAAAACCTCCCTGATGGCAACAGAAACAGCTATAAAACCTGACTGAGTTTCTCAATGTTCCATACTTTGTCCATAACCAAAGAAAGATTTTTGGCTAGAGTTTGGCTTTAACTCTACTGCATAAACTATTCAGACTCAGTTTTGTAACTAGAGGATAAGCCTGACCATCAGACAACAAGAAAGAGGTCTACCATGGCAACCTTTGTATATCCTTAGCGAAGGTTTCATTTATTCATGAAATGAAATAAAATTTAAGATCCCAGTAGAACTCACAAACGCAGCAGGTGCAAGAAATACAGTACATATTCGCAAACTTTCTTCCTATCCCCGAATATAGCAATCTAGGATTTGTCAGTTTCCATTTTTCATACGGAGTGATCAGTACTTTTGCTTTGCACTATGGGGGTCCCAGGTCTGCATCTTAACCAGGATACTGGCATGGAGACTGAGACAATTCTGCTACATACATTGGCTGCCCCCTCCTCAATAATTTTGGTTATTGTTTTCTGACTTAGTCTGAGGGATAGTTAGTGACACAACTATGGGCTCTGTAAAGCAGTGTTACATGTCAGCAGTAAATAATATATGATAATAAAAAGCACATAAAAGGTTTAAAATGTATTTATTTTCTTTAGATGTGACACTCTTCTTGTTTTACTTTGTATTGGAAAAGCTCACAAAGAATACTAAATAAATATTTACTGCACAGCCACAAATTATTCATTTAACAGCATTTGTCCAAACCATTACACGTTCCCTTGGCATGGTTTGGTGGATGGGGATGTAGCTGGGTGCTCTCACAGTCGAACCATCCATCATTAGCAGTGTATGCAGTTGAAAGAACATCGCTCTAAGTAATGACTCCTTCCACCTCCCCAACATTATCTCTTAATACCCCTATCACATTCTTTACCAATTACACACAGTGCAGCCCAACAGCTTCACTATTAATGTGTATGTCACGCTTCATTCCCCCTGCTTTCATTCATTTACAATAACTCCTTGCTGTTGGCATCTGGGAATTACTAATGCGGGGTTTCAGGGTACGGCACAGCTGGCTTAATTATTTGATCAGAATTTTAAAAAATGTCTTACACAATCCTCATCAATCTTCACTTTTCTTTTCTTTTTTTTTTTAAGAACTAGAAAAAGTTACCAGGCATTAAATATGCAGGTGGTACATATAGAACATTTTTTAAAATCTCTTCCAGCAGGGGGCGCTGCAGAATTGGGTCATAGCCAACCAACTCCAGTCATCCCCAAAGTGGAGGTGGGGTCCCAAGCTTCATAAAATATATATAATATATATCTGACTGTGGAAATTTCCACTGGATTGCAAAGAAGCTAAATGTTTATAGAATACTTTTCTTCAGATGAATGACACTTTCTTGTCTAATATTTTCTCTTAGTGAAGTCTTTAAGTCTAAATCAATATGTAGTGTGCACTTATATATAGAAGACAGAGATTGAACAGCATTGCAAAGTATATAAAAACAAGTTTGGTGTTATGAAAGAAAGAGCACATAAGGGTACAGTTTAGTATTAAACATCACATAGGTCAACAGATGTAAAGCTTCACTTACAGCTTCATGGGATTTGTCCAATCCTTCTTATAATATTTAGGCATTAACTCTTGGTGTTTCACTCTACTGTTACTAAACTAAACTAAAAGGCAATCTGAAAAAAAGAACAGATCACTAATGAAATGGTCATTACACGTAAAGGTGACATTTAACCTAAAGCCTGGGCCTGGTGAGCAGATTCAGTCTCTGTAACGCCGTCACATGTTCCTTTCACTTGGGAGTTTTGGATGTTTCTGAACTTTGTGCATTCTAGCTCCTTCTGCTGCTTTTTACATCATAGAAAACATAGAAAACTTCCAACAGAGAGTGTAGGGACCCTTTGTAATGCCCACAGTATATGTGCACACTGGCAGCAACAGGTAGTTTAACTTTCATGTGCCAAAACTGAAATATAATTTATATGTTATAATAAAGCCTTCACAGAATGTCTGCAATGATTTTACAGCATAATACTAAGCTCCATTCAAGTGATCCATTTTAAATAACAATTTCTAATGCCCATGCTGAAAATCGACATATAAAGCTATAGGTGTCAGCAAGAATTTAAATAAAAACCTTGCAACCTTCAGATTTTGTCTTTGCTTGATCGTTCAGAAATAATCAAATTATTTTACCTGCAGGGAGCAGCAGTATTGTTAGTTTACAATGTATATCTGGTTTTTGCATAATTTCAGACTGTCAACAACCTGATCTTACATTATGTGCAATAGATTCTCTTCATTGATGCCTATGGTTACAAGTTTCACATAATGTTGATTTTTGTTGAGATTTTATTTTTCAGCCTGTACTGTTATTTAATATGTAGTGCACCTATTATGTCCCAAGGTCGTCTTTTGTTAGTTCTTGTCCTGCATATACTATCAGATGTTCACTTCATGGCACTAAAATTGTGAATAATGCACCAACATGACTCACAGCAAATGCGTACAATGTTGGCATTGTAATCAGGATTGTGTATAAATAGATTCATTATAGCAGGGATGGACAAGTCACAGGGGTAAGGTAGTTAGTACATCTTAAGGAATAATAATAATAAACGGGATTTATATAGCACCAACATATTACGCAGCGCTGTAATAGGGGTTGCAAATGACATCAAATACAGACAGTGATACAGGAGGAGAGGACCCTGCCCGAAGGACTTACAAAGAGCTTTCTAGGAGGTGGGGGAAGTAACACATTATTATTATTATTAATATTAATAATAATAATAATAATAAACAGGATTTATATAGCGCCAACATATTACACAGCGCTGTACATTACATGAGGGTTGCAAATGACAGAAAAATACAGACAGTGATACAGAAGAAGGGGAGAGCCCTGCCCCAAAGAGCTTACAATTTAGGAGGTGGGAGAAGTAACACACAATAGGAGGGGAGATATGTAGTGGTGGGAAGTAGTGACGGTTTCAAAAGACAGAAGAAGATGGGCAGGCAAGTTTGAAAAAATGGGTTTTGAGCGCTCTTTTAAATGAGCAGAAAGTAGGAGCAGGCCGAATAGGATGAGGAAGACCATTCTAGAGAGTTGGGGCAGCTCTAGAAAACTCTTGGAGCTGTGAAAAGTTAGAGCTGTGCGGGTGATGAGATTATGAGTGAGGAAATCATTAGTAGTCATCGGAGGAGTGAAGAGAGCGGCTAGGCGAGTATTTTTTTACCAGGTCAGAAATATAAGTGGGACAAGAACTGTGTAGGGATTTGAAGGCAAAGCACAGGAGCTTGAATTTGATTCTAAGGTGAAATGGAAGCCAATGGAGACAACTGCAAAAAGATGGAAAGGAAATTGTGACATCCTTTGTTACAAATGTTTCCTTGGTACTAGACCTACTGGTTAGTACATTTTGCAGACCTAAATCTATTATCTTCTGTCAAAGGTTGAGTAGAGGCATAATCAGAAAATCAGTGACTCCAAGGATCATAATCTGAATCTTTTTATTAACCAAACTTCCTTGGTCCAGAGTATGGCTCAGTTCCTAAGAATTTCCAATGGTCTGTTATTGCAACGAGCAACCTTACTGACCATCAAGGAGGCTTAAAGCAAACACGTTCCGTGTCTATTCACACAAAAAATGTAAAGCATATATAATCCTGTTTTTACGCACATTAAGTACCCAACTGCTAGTTTCTCATATTATTACTGCCAAGTGTAACGTTGCTTAGCTGCCTCAGATTGACAAGAGCCAGTGCAACAGACACTTTATAGAATCAGGAATCTTTTGTTTGAAGTGGAACAAAAAGCAGAATTAAGACATACAATATGGTACTATTATTAGTGAATTAAATATTTCACTAAACTATGAATAAAGCTCAATTCCTGGCAAATAGCTAAATGTACAGTGAAGTTATATAATGAGAGCTGTTTTACCTGCATATAGATTTGTATTTTTTCCAGTCCTCAAATTTACACTGCCCTGCCACACAGCTCAGCAAGGTCGGTAACCTTTTTGTTCCTATTACAGGTGTACAATTCAGCTTGGTCAACTCCTTGCCCCCTGCTTGTCACTGGATGTTACTATGACCTATCTATGCATTTTCACCACAGTGCTACTCCAGTTCATGTATTGGTAAAGAAATAGCATGAAGATCAGTATATGTCAGTCTGAGATTAGTTTGTTCATTGCTTTTACTCTTTTTATTGCGTGGCGTAATTGTGAATAGATAAATATCTAAATATCTTTGTACACTAAATTAAACTTAAAGAAGTAAAGAAAAAAAAGGCCACAAGTGAACAGTGGATCCCCATGGAGAAGCTACTGAATAGGCAGATCAGAGGTGTGCACAATTGCAATGCAATTATTCATCTGTAGAGTAGGAGCTAGGTTACCATGAGGGTGGCCATTGAACGGGTGCACTTTGTTTAAGAATGCACTTTACTTTAAAATATCATTCTTTTCCTATCCGTTACATGATATTAATGTAATGCATATGTTCCTTTCTACTTGCCATCCGAAACTGGTGACTTCTTCCTCCAGGACTAAATATAGCAGGGGCATCTTAACTCTAGCACACATATTGGTCTTTCACCAATGTGATATAACCACCCACATACTAGTCTTTTTATATGGAGGTCTAACCTCCAGAACTCAGATCGTCCTTCCCCAGTGAGACCCAACTTTTAGCACGCATTGGTCTTTCCCTGATGAGATCCAACTTCCCACACACACGCTGATCCTGCCCTAGGGGTCCAGCACATACAATGGGCTTTGCTAGGTGTCCTTTGCCCAGCACACTCACAGGCACAAATAGCGGAGATTGCGGGCACAATTGAAATGTAATTGTGCATTTGTGGAATAGGAGTTAGGCTGACATGGCAAAGAAGAGCCATCTTTATAAAAACATCTTTAATTTCTTATCCTTTAGTTAAAAGCAGTACCATCACAAATCTAGTACACACATACAGTGAGATATAACTTTCATAGCACTGACAAATTTTTACCCAATGAGATATGACTTCTTGCATACAAACCAGACTTTCCTCCAGAACTTAAACCAGTCTCCCTAGACTCACTAGGGCAGGGTTGACAAACTCTGGCCCGGGGGCCAACTCTGGCCCGCAATGTCCTTTTTTCTTGGCCCTCAAAGGGTCCTTTTTTTGGCCCTAAATATGAATTGAATCTGGCCTGCCACTGCATTGAAATAGCGCTGCTATTAGAATTCACGGCATCAATCGCGTCTATAGACCAGCGGGCTCTCTGCCTATGCGTGGCCCCGCATTGGGCTGTTTTATAGACGCAGGGAATTGTAGTAGCGGTGCTATTTCTCTATTATAGGCTTGTTCCAAATTGAATGTTAAGCAAAAGCTCTTTGTTTCCATATAAAAAGGTTTTATATCTAAAGAGAAGGAAAAACTTCCTCAATTTTTTCAATAAACTTCAAGTTTGGCCCCCGACTTTGTCTAAGATTTTAATTTTGGCCCTCTGTGTATTTGAGTTTGACACCCCTGCTCTAGAGGATTTCTCTAGTGAGACCCAACCTCATGAACACAAACTGGTCTTTCCCCAGTGGGATCCAACTTCCAGAATACAGAGTGGTCTCTCCTCCATGAGAACTCGCCCCAGCACACACATTGGTCTTTAATGTGTGTCCATTGCCCAGCACATGCAATCTCCAGTTTTCTCTCCAGAGACAACACAATGTATAGTTCCACACTTTTGGCACTCAAGTTGCATATTAAATACTGTTCCTGTTATGCGGATAGACATTTCTTACTAAACCCAGACACGCAGTCTGCAGGTTTAGCACACAGAGGGAAGCTCAGTTCTCTACTCACTACTCCTGCAGAAGGAAAGTTTCACTACTTCTGTTGCAAGAGGAGAGCATTTACCATTAAAGAAACCCCCAAAGTTATGAGTCTGAAGTGTATGTGCAGCTTATCCTTTTAGTGACCTGTCCTTAGTGTATGAGCATTACTACTAAGCAAGCTGACACCACCTTATGTGCATAAACTCCACATTCCCAATTCCATAGTACATATCTGCTAACCCCTTGGTGCCCAGTTCTCAATTATATTAAAAAATTATAAGGAGGTCCATATTTTTACAAGGTCATTTTAACTTTAGACAGTTGTGTGAACTCTACTGACGCATTGGGCCTGATTTATTAAAGCTGTCCTAGACTGGAGAGAATGCAATTTCAACAATGAAGCTGGGTGATTCAGCAAACCTGGAATGGATTTCTTAAGTCATTTGCTATTTAATCAAGGATTGCTGTGTCACCCAGCTTCACTGATGAAAGTTTGTTCTCTCCAGCCTTGGAGAGTTTTAATAAATCAGACACATTGTCGAAACTAGGTGTAGCCGTGATCATTTAGGGAAAAATCAGCAATGCATGCACTCGCATACTGGAGCATGTGGGGTTATGCGTACAGGGAGGAGCACACAGTGAAGAATTGTCTTGTGTTCTTTTTTTTCTATTGATTTCCATTGTCCTATATTCATGTTTCTGAGACTTATATGAAGGCTCAGATGATGTGAATATACTGTAGCTAAAATGACCAATGATAAATGCATCTCAGATAAAAAGTATTGTTATAAAGAGGTTATTATTTGAAAAAAAAAAACTCTTCCTTAGGCTGTGACCTTTAGAAGTTAGCATAGTACAAGGAAAATTCCATCCTCAACATATGTCAGCCAGAAATGAATGTATTTACAGCATACTGCACAATCAATAAGTTCCAGAGCAACTTTGGGTGGGACAAGCATCTACATTTCTTAGTAAAGATTTTAAATGGTCTGAAAATTACACTTGTGATATAATATCCATCCTTTCTAAGAACTGTGTAATAAAAAAGCCCTGTATTGATCATTGCTCAGAGGCTTGTAAAAACTAATGTAACCCCAGATGTTACTAGTCAATGGGTCAGTCCTCACTATTATCATTAATATTATTATTAATAATAATATTAATAGTAATAAAATAAACAGATTTTATATAGTCTCAATATATTACACAGCACTGTACATTATCACCAGGTTGTGTATGGAGGAATCTTCATATCCTTTTTCATTTTGTGGTAGAAGTGAAGGAGCAATAGACATTAGGAATAAAAAAAATGATTGCTGATTCCTTTTTTTTTGCCTTTTTTTTAATTGCTGCCTCTGCCTTTGCCATGGAGACTTAACCTCTCTGTCTACCATATTACCTGTTTTGGAAAACCAGATTGTGTTGTCACAAGCAGGAGAATAGAGTGGAAATCTCTAACTGGCGATCTTTGAGTTTCAAGGATTTGGCTTTATTAACACTTTAAAGAAAACCCATAAGAAATTAGCATTTGTAATAACCTGATTTTTGACTTTCATGTTGTAGGCCGGGTTCAAGTCCATATGCTCGTGTGCTTACAGACCCATGTGGTTTTCTTTTCTTTATGAATTGGCTGCTCAAGGCACAGCCATGCAGCAAAAAGAAGTCCTCTAAGCTATTTTATTTACAATTGCCCTGCAATGCAAGATATGTTATCATGTGATGTAATGCAGGTTCTTCGCACATCTGTTGCAAGGTGCATAAGGGTGCTGTGGACCAACAATAAGTCATATTCCCTGTTCAGGGATAGATGTGTGTGCTGTTCTCCACGTCACAGCAGAAATGTCATCCATGTGTCAGACTGTATAAAATGCGGGCTGACCTGCTTGTTGTCTGGACTCAGGATTGTCCAGTCTGCTGGAAGTAGGTAAAACTGTCAAATAACTTTTAGTTTTTTCGATATTCAGTATACCCCGAAAAAAAGACCTTGCAGGAAAATAAGCCCTAGCATGATTTTTCCATATTTTTTGAGGATGCCTAGCCCAAAAAAATGCTAAAATATATATATAAATACATGGACAGGAGGTGCTCATTTAAGAAAAGCGCTATTGCTAGACATGAGAAATTAGGGCCAATAGTTCTAAAGGAAATGGTTTGGAGAGGTATGATGATGTTCCAGAAGTTGATGACATGACTGTATTTGAATAAATGTTAGTTTTTGTTCCTGAATATCACAAGAAATTCATGATGGATTTCAGGGTTTGGAGAATTCTGATGATGTTCCATGATGTGATGGCATAACTTTATTTGAATAAATGTTTTTTGTTTAAGAATAAATGTCGATTGTTGTTCATGAAAAAAATAAGACATCACCTGAAAATAAACCCTGGTGCATTTTTTGGAGCAAAAATAATATAAGACACTGTCTTATTTCAGGGTTAAAAATAGCTTTAGTAAGTTAAATTTACAGTTTGGGTTTAGAAGCAAAGTTGGCATTTAAAAACCTCTAAACAAATATGTGTCAAAAAATGTGCAGTCCTGTTTATCTACCGTATTTTTTGCCGTATAAGGCGCACTTTTTCTTCCCCAAAACTGGGGGGGGGGAAGTTAGTGCGTCCTATATGACAAATGTGTTAGAAAATAATTAAAATAATATACTCACCCAATACCCGATCCTGCGTGTGTCTCTGGCTGCATGCAGCATGTGTTTTCCTCTCCTCTGCCAGCATCGTGTCTTCTGTCTGTAAAGCAGAGCGAAAGAAGCCGGCACAGCGCCACCTGCTGTTCCCTGTCCTAACTGCCGTACAGTGGAAAAAAAGCACAGAGTGATCAGAAGGGGAATTTGAATGACAGAGTGATCAGAAGGGAATTTTGAATGACACAGAGTGATCAGAAAGGGAATTTGAAAGGCACAGAGTGATCAGAAAGGGAATTTGAATGACAGAGTGATCAGAAGGGAATTTTGAATGACACAGAGTGATCAGAAAGGGAATTTGAAAGGCACAGAGTGATCAGAAAGGGAATTTGAATGGCACATGAGTGATCAGAAGGGGAATACCGGTATGAATGGCACATGAGTGATCAGAAGGGGAATAATCTTTCAGAATCTTTTTTTTCTAGATTTTCCTCCTTTAAAATTGGGTGCGTCTTATATTCCGGAGCGTCTTATACGGCGAAAAATACGGTAATCTTGTGATTTATTTAATTCTTCAAGACAAAACCACTAGATTCCTAAACAGAGCAGCACAGGTTGGCTTTTTAGATTAGACTGTGAAGGTGTAGCATTTATAAGGTAAACTGCATCATTAAATAAAGTCCACCTAAGAAAATTTCTAACTAGCAGGTTTTTTCATGGCAAAAAGTGACTTCTTCTGTTTTCCCTCCTGTTGGCATCCGTCTTGTCAACTGCATATTCAGCTCAATGTGCAGGCCCTATACAGTTCTGGGCCAAGATTGATTATCCTCCGTGCAGTGTAAAAGGATAAAGGGAGAAAGATAGGCTTTTATAGGCACCGTTTGTAAAAAAGATAATTGAACAGTTTATTATTTGGACTAATATCACCTAGAAAAACAGAGATGCACTATGCTGTCACGTGGACTAGACATATAGATCCTGAACTAAATACATAAGAAAAGGATATCTGTGTTTTGCATTTTATCACATGGAGTACTACTTAATTAATGGAGAATTAACAATGGGGATTATTGGTCTACTTTCCCGACACCTTTCACCTTCTGGCTTCCTCAGGGGATTTTTTGAGACTTGAATATAGGATGGCCAGTTGTTATTAATCACAAGAGTACAAGGTGGTAAGTGATACTAATTATCAGAATGTAGCTGTTGTTATGTCGCTAAAACTGGCTGTTATTGGAATATAATACCCACCAATTTAACAGGCTGTAGGCTGTGTTTTTGCAGGTATTAACACTTGCTTAGATCGATTGTGTCACCCACTTTCAGGTTTAATATGAGGTCCAACTAAGCATATTGTAGGAATTTTGATAGTATAGTTTATCAATAGTCCTTCTGCAGGGCTGTTGCTTCAAAACCTTGAATGGGATTGTTGATTGGCTTAACACTTGAAATAAGGGCTCAGACTAAGTAAAGCTGTTACCGGATATGCTCATTTATATCTTTGGTGTAATGATAGATGTTGAAATAACCGTTCAAAAGGGATTTTTCTTAATTTATATCGTGGGTATATGGTGGACCCTGCATAGGTCTAAAGTAATTCAGACAGAGATTGTCTTAAGACGCTGGTGTATATTGGGCCCTGAACGGATATAAAGTAATTCCAAAAGTAATTATCTTTAATTGTTGGTGTATAGTGGATAAAACACAAAGACCGTGCACATGTATTGGAGATAGGTGATCCCCACCATACCAATGTACATGGCTGAAGACTTTAAGCCTGTAAGAAGACTGGGGTAGATGACAGCAGCAGAAGCTACAGAGAGATGTGAGACATTGGTGCTTTCACATTGCTGGAGGGGAAAGTTTGGCAGGTAAGTCTACTATAATCGGCAAATGTGCTGAGCTTACTGTCACATACAAAACTTTGAGCACTGGAAGCGGTGTTTACATCCACTTTAAAGTTGAGATTAGAGATTGAGTTTGCATTTACTTTAATGATTGCAAGACAGGATTAAATAGTGATTTATTTTATATCTGTCTCAGCTCAAGCTTAAAGGAAAGAATAAGATAGCTGCCCAAAACACAAACATTAGTTTGACAAGCTTGCTTTAGTAAAAGCAATTATTCATATTGTAGCTTTTCTGCTTTTATCACCGGTCAATCCGTCACTGCTTTGAAGGCCACTGTGACTTAGAAGTTAATTTAGAGAGTGTATATAATGTATTTACCTTACAGAGCTGCATATAATATTTTGTTTTTCAGTTTCTATGGACAACTGGCTCTGACTCATGTCCCCATTATTGCATCTCCCCCCTTTCAGACATTTACGGCCCCACACCAGCGCTGGGCACCAGGGAAGTGAGAGCCAGGGATAAAGAACGTGCGGGCCCTCCTCCTGTCATTTAAAGTTATGAGACTGGATCTTAGATTATATTAAATGTACACATAGGGATCTTATTTAAGCACATGTACGAAAGAAAAATTACTGCAAATTTCTAGATTTAGCCATATAAAAGGACTGTAAATGTAGCTGGTTTACATTACTTTGTTATACAATATCAGTCACATATAGCTTTTTGCAGTGAATAAAGGGAATCTAATATGAAAAGTAATCACAAGTAATCATTTACAGAGCTGCCTAAAATTAATAGTAGCATGTGTTTATTAAATGTATATATTGTCAGTGGCCACTCAAAAAAACTAAAAGAGACATGTAATACAAATGTCCAACAAACAACTCAATGGCTACAGTTCAATTACAGAAAGCGTGCAGCAGATATGATCAAGAACATATATCTGAATAAAGAATATGCATGATTTTTGCAACTTTAAATACAGAATTATGGTTGGTGGCAGACATGTATGCAGCATGTCAGAATCTGTTGACGTCCTGGGATTCTTTTCTACTTCGCCATCTTAAGGCTGCACACACACGTGCATAGACATCACGATGGATGAACGAGTGCTGTATATACGGAGCTGTTCTGCTCTATGAGGAGGGGAGAGTAACAGAGCGGCACCCCGCTGTGCTCTCTCCTCTTCACTATCATTATGATCGTTCCGTGTCACCTGTGGATCTGGCAGGACAGTCGTCTGGACACACGCCAGATTCTTGTCCGATTTCAGCCCTGAGGCGATTATCGGACGAGAAACATCTGACGTGTGTCCGTACCCTAAGATTAACGACAATGATTTGACGAACACAAAACATCACCTGAGCATCATCTCCATGATGTCTACAGGTCACAACATCTACAGGGACTGCAGTACACTGTTTGGCCACTGATGTTTTGATGGCGCTGATCTGCAGAAACAGCCGTTAGATCTTGCTTAGTACACTAAATACACGTTGAAACGTTCCTGCTGCCTGCTCTCTGGAACTGTGCCAGATGTCCGTGGGTGCTGCGAGAGGAAGGCTGGCCTGTGTGTGGAGGTAAGTATAACTTTTAAAAATCCAAAATTTCCAAACATCCAGCACTCCTTGGATCCCGAGGTTGCCGGATTTTTGCATGTCAACTGTACCAACCTCCTCCTAGCTTTAGTATGACTCCAACATGATCAGATATAATGTTAACAGAAGGCATACAAAATTTTGGGGGTAAACAACCTGTTTTCTTAGTCTGTGTTAGTACTTTAAGACCTGTCCTGTTCACTTCCACGTGTGTGACATCAGCTTTACCATCTCCAACAGACCACTTATAGAGTTACTAGCACGGTAGCCAGATCTTGCTCTTGTATTGCATCTTTGCTAGCAAATGAGATTCAACAATGTTCCGGCTTGCAAATGAGAGATTGCATTAGGAAAAGAGGTTCCTTCGCCTGGGCGATTCTGTTGCTGCTGATTTGCATGTATAGCATGACCCAATATTTTACATCTGCTTTACACAGCAATTATTTTGGTTCTAGGTATACAAACCCAGAGTAGGTGAATTGTAAGTGCACATTACAGCAACAATAAATGCCCAGCCAGATTTCAATGGCAGACAGAGTATTCATCTGGAAGTTTTTCCTGTGCACAAGAATTTGTTAATGGAAGTCAGCAATATGATATGTGGGTTGCTGTGTGCCTTCTCTGACTGCTCTGCCACCGTGGGCCATAATGTGTGTCAGCTACGCAGAAATCAATGCAACAATTAGGATGGGCAAAGCATGCTTCTGAGTAATTCTAAAGTGCAAACTCATATTATATAAAATTGCTAAATGCAGTCTTTTATTGCAGAAAAGTTTCCGTAACCTCTTCTGCAATACAAGCTTTTTATGTGGTACTCTACATCCCCACCTAAACTTGAATGCAAAATTGAACTCATAAACAACAAATAAAATGAATGAAATATCAGACATATAGAAGTCGACAAGTTATGGCTGTGGCCTGTTATCAAAGCTTGGATTAAGATTTAATGTAAATGTTATGAATTTATAAATCAAAACTGTAAACACTGGTTAGGCGACAATCTTAATTTGTCAAGACTCAATTACCATAAATTATGCAGAATTGACTATCCTAAATCATGTAAACCACTATCTACCCAACAAGTGGTTGATATTACCCAACAGCCAGGCTTTTTAAAAACCTGTAAACCAAACAGAACTGACCATCCTAAATCATGTAAAACATTATCTACCCACAAGGTAGGGGAAAACCCCCCAAATACAGATAAATTGTGTGGGAGCTGTTGTGTATAAGACTACAAACTGACAGGTCTTTGTAAAGGTAACAGGACTTTATGATTGGATGTTAAATGTCCCGCCAAAATGTTTTCAATTGATTAATTGGCTGCTCATCACTCTGTATTTCCTCTCAGCTCCTTCCCAGTTACTTCAGCAAGACTGGTAAGAAATACAAAGAAATAAAACAGACCTGTCCATATTTCTAACTTGCTTATATAGTGTAAAAAGAATTAATATAAAGTTAGGTAATCTTAAATTAGGAAAGATATGGGTTGCAGTGTAGGAAGTGATGTTCCGATAGGGCCACTGCTTTATTTGTGGGCCATTATTCTCTGACAAGTCTTGAAATACTGCTCAGCTAAATGTAAAGTTATGGCATGTCTTGGTGTTAGAGTGAAATACCTCCCATGCTTATGAGCTTTAGATATTTTAATCTGAGTCATCCAAACAAGATGGTCTTAGACACCAAAGCTGGAAGAAGATCAGGCCAACATGTGAGCTATGGTAAAGGGGCTCACATACATCACATGAGTGGCACTGAGGTAAGGGCTAGAGAGTTCCAAAGTAAAGACAAACTGTACTTTGCTCATTCAGTGCAAAGTAACAGGTTTGCTGGATAGTATACGCTCTCTGTAATTAATGCATACTTGTATTATTTAAAAACATCATTAAAGACATTATTAAAGACAACATTTTCAGTTGCGTCTACAATTAGAGCCACTGACACACTCTATATTATTATAGGCAGTCATGTAATAGAATAAAATGGATTCATGCAAGGTTTTTATGTGAAACACAACATGTATGACAGCCTGATAATAAAAAAATGGCAACTATAATACATTAGACTCAAGAAACATTCTCACATCTCCTCATGTGCCTGCAGGAATTAAATGAGAGGGTCATTATGTGATAGTCACATGGAATTTGCTCTCTTTAGGCAATGTTAATGTCACAGTGGTGATATCACTAACATAGTATAAATGTGCAGCGACCCTAAACAATAGCCAAATAGCTTTCATGAATGGTTTGTGAATGTTTCTAGTTGTACATCAGCTATAGATTGTCACATGTCCCTCACATTTTTAGCGTGGACTAATGCTGCAGGGCTGGCCTTGGAAAACGATTTACATATAAACAGAAGAGAAACATACAGTCATGGGTATTAGAACAACTCTGAAAAAGCCAAACCGTTTGGTATTCAAAATAATTCTCAAGATTCTTCTTGAAATAGGCAATTCCTATTGATAATGTGTATATCAGACTTTAAAGAATGATAATAATAAACAATACACTATAATAGTCTGTGGAGAAGGTGTTTTCATAATGTTGGGGTATTCGTTCAATCTATTGGTTGTTGGTTGTTTAATTTTTCTGGTTGTTTGAGATTCTTGCTGTCTATGTGGGAACTTTGTTGGATTTTTAGATCTACATTCAACTAAAGACTTCATACACACAATCCAATCAAAATATATCTCAATCCATTTTTTTATTTTTTGCTTTTTTTAAAACATTCTGTGTTTATTGACTTTAAAAGAAATAAAGTACAACAAAACAAACATCTAATAATAACAAGAAAAAAAAAGAAAAAAGGGGAATGGCAAAAACATGGCATGCAGTGAATGATCAACAATTTTTAGAAATATTGTATCCAGTGGAACATAATGAGTCCAAAGAGTGCAATATATTATTATACACACAGAACTTTAAAGTCACATACTTTATATAATGGCACAAAGTTGAGTCCAGGCAGGGGTCTGTACTCAGGGATATCTATATATTGTTGCCAGCAGAACCAAACCCTTAAGATTTGTCTCTAATATTGTGAAGGCTGGGGATAAGGTCTTCCATAAAAACGATTTTAGTCAACTATACTAGTAAAACACTGGGGGCTCTATTTATAAAATGGGGAATCTAACAATTCCTCCAACATTTCCTTGTGGAAATCAATGACTGCCATTGAAACATATGGAACACATGGACCCATGAGGGAACCTCTGAGGTAATGATAGATTCCCTGTTTTATAAATAGAGCCCATGGATAAAGGTTTGGCCACCATTATTAAACGAGGAAGCACTTAGTGAAAGTATGTTTTTATAGGGAATGAATGATAATGTGAAAGCAAAATGGCTGGGTCTTCTGTAACACACACTTTGATAGTAGCAAATGCAATTGGTCACAATGGAGGTCAGCAGTGTTTAATTTAAAAACATTGACTGCATCTTTTGTTGTGACTAAAAAAGTATGTGGCTGCAATTAAATTAAATGGGAATTAAAAGTCTCTTCCAAATATGGGGATCAGTTACTTTTTTCAAGTTAATGGAGTTTCCCATTCTCAAGTTAGTGTACATATAGTATGATAATGAAAGCACTGGTCACCATTGCACAAAATCTGATTGCCCTTCTATAAGTCTAGCATAATAAAAGTATTTAATCAAATTTAAAAAAAAGGGAAAAAATAAGTGTCAATCTGTTATCAGTTTAACATTTTTTTCTTTTTTTTTATTATAAATGGGTGCTTCTGTTAGGGACAAGTGGGCAAGGATATTTGTTCACGTTTTTTTGTTCAGTACCCGATGTGAGCAAAAGCAAGTATTTCCCTAGCTGTTATTTTGGAAAGATTTCTGCCTATACATTATCTCACTAAAATACTGTTAGCATTCACCTTTTTTTTCTCCAGCACTGCACATGATGATGGCTTTGACCTTCTAGTGTTCTGTGTAAGATCTCTGCATCTCATAATGCTCCATAAATCTTCTGCTACATATGGGCATCCCCCTATAAATAATATTGCAGCGTCCTTTCTGGGTTACAGATTCCTTCAGGGTGGGTATGAGACAATCCCAGACATGTGAAGGAAATGGAGCATAATAAGAGAGGCGGGCAAATTGGCACACTCTGGGTATCATATCTCTCTCTAGGTCTGATATCGCTTCGCTTCATAATGTAGAGGGATAATACCCAGAAGGCTCAAAAAGAGCGCACACTTTTTTTTCCTTATAGCTCACTGAAGCTGTTTGTCATGCGATGTTTGTTAATTTTGCTAAATGATGTGGGGACAAACTGGTGAGATTTTTATGAATGCTAATTTGTGCTCTAGAAAAAAAAAAACATACAGAAAATATGTCCATGAAAATCAGCCAGTTTCAAATGTCTTTATTAAGAGGATATGCAAAACCTAGCAAATTATTGATCATTTTGTAGATAGTTAAACTTTAGTATATAGTTTAGGGTAATAAAGTGCATTGGCATGATAGTCTGCAAGTAAACAAAATTTTAAATCCCAGATACAATGTTCTATGCTCTAAGCACCGTATTGTGGAAATAAGCAGGGGATTTTATTATTTCACCACCACTATTTTTTCCCAAAATAAAAAAATATATAAATAGGCATATCATTTTATCAAAAACTATTGTTAAAATATAGGCAGGCATAGTTAAAATATAATAAATAAATTCATTAATTTTATGCATACGTTTTTTGCAGTTATATGCTGTTAAAAGGTGCTGGCTTTTTATGGTTATTGCAAAGCCCCTGGACCTAATATTACCACTGCATGAAAACCTAGTGTATTGCAATGAGTTGGGGAGACAGTTGGAGTATAAAAAAAATGAAATGTAAACGATCATAGCTGTAGGATGCTTTAAAACTGTAGTTTCTCTTCTGTATTAGAACTACAAGAGCTGCCTCCTTGCATTTTATTAAGTTTAATGCCACTCCAAACAGATTATGGGCCTGATTTATTAAAGATCTCCAAGGCTGGAGAGGATACACTTTCGTCGGTGAAGCTGGGTGATCCAGCAAACCTGAAATGGATCTAGTCCAGGATTTAAAACATTTGCTAGCAAAAAGCAAATTACTTTGAAGAAATCCATTCCAGGTTTGCTGGATCACCCAGCTTCACTGATGAAAGTGTATCCTCTCCAGCCTTGGAGAACTTAAAAAAATTAGACCCTATGTGAGGAAGTCTGTTGGTAAGGTAGGGGAAATAGGTAATTGAGTGCAGCTCCTGAGTATTCTGATGTAATCCAAGAGTAACTCCAGAGGGGTCCTAAAGTAAGTTTTTAGGGATTGTACACCCTGTACCCCCCCCCCCCTTCCCCGCCACACACACACACACACATACATCAAACTAAAAGAAAACACAGCAGTGTGTGTGTGACAAATGTAGGCTGCAGACCATTTGGATTTGAATAACTGAAACTTAGGCTATGTACACATCAGATGATTCTCAGACGATTTGATCCCCAGGGCTCGTCTGGGATGAGAATCTGACGTGTACAGAGGCGGTCCATTGTCATTCATGAATCCATCCTGGCAGATACCCCTGAATACCAAACAGAAATGACCATCTTAAATCATGCAAACACATTGTCTATCCACAAAGCAGGTGACAATATCCCCAAAAAGGATAAACTGTAAAAAGGTTGGGCTAGTTTTAAGCTTGCAGTGGAAAAAACTGGCCAAGGTAACTCTGTATAAAGGTAAGAGGATTCCATGATTGGATGTTGACTTCCCCACTAAAATATCAGCAATCGGTCTCATTTCTAATTTCTCGGTCTGTTTAACACCTCCCTTTCATCTTCTTCCCAACAACTCCAGGCAGACTTAACCCTGAAAGAAAAAATCCTGCAAACCAGTCCATAATATAAACTATTTATATAATATACATTAAATTCCCAAAAAATTATCGAAGAAATATATACGGCTAGCTGGGGAAGTGGTATGACAATCCCATGTGGCTAGTTCTTTATTTTTGTGACAATACACTTATCTGTTAAGACTTAAGTGTAAGTACCAGAACTGTCCAAAATTCAAACTTCGAGAATAACAATGTATGCACCCATATATTGTCCACCCCAAAAGTGGATGACATTACCCAATCAAGGATGACTTAAACAAAAGGGAGAGATAGGGTGGGGAAGAAAAAGTAAATGGATGACAGCATCCCAGTGACAAAATGTAAAGGATGAGAGTGAAACACTAACGGGCAGCTGTGAGGATCTTTAGCAAAGTGATTAGGGCAAAAGTGGCCACCAGCCTGTCTGAAACACCACTGATCTCCACCATGGCCACCAAGTTCTTCACTTTCAAAGTAGCAGATGTTTTCTGTTGAAGTGAAAAGAATATATGGATCATCATCATTCAAAAGTAAAGGTGGCTATCTTATAAAAGTGGTGATCCTCCAGTAAAGTTGTTCAGCTGAGTAAACACTTCTAACTGTTTGTATGTGTTGATTAATATTTGTATTTTCATTAAAAAAAAAAATTAAAATAATGTACCTATGTGGCTCTTTATGGTGGTAATTGTGTATAAATACTACTTTCTGGAAAACAGCTTTGCCTCCCTATAATTAGGCCCCAGGGTTCCTTTATATGCATTCTCTCCTCCCCACCCTTGCCTGATGATAATAGTCTATGATATGTTACAAGTTCTACAGTCTATGGGCCTCAGTGAAATTATATTCAGGATCACTCCCTGACTCTGCTGCAGTAGGAGAGGAAAATAAAGGCAGACAGAAGCAATTTAAAAGTACTAATATAGTTTGTCAGTGAAAATGATTCCCCTCATATGTCCTCTACACTATTATGACAGGACGAGAAGCACTACTGTACATTCAACTTTTGTTTAAAATAATCCACACAAAAATGTAATCACTGGCACATATGTAGTGGTCCTGTCATAGCACTTTTGCAGGCTGACCCTTTCAGTGTAGGAAAAATGCATATGGGCCCCAGCAAGAGCTTAGATTTAGCACTCGATGTACATAGATAAATGTTTTAGACCTATATTTGACCAGAGCTAGACAACTCACAGATTCCAGACAACCAACATGAATAAATAATTAAAGCTGACACCTTACTTTTCTGAACAAGTTCTGTTGTTGCTCATCTTGCACAATTTTCCAAGTTCCTAGTCCTTTGGTTCCTGGATTGAACCTATAATTCAGTCAGCATGTTAAAGGAACCCTGTCACTCCTCAAAAAAAGATCTCAAGAATTGGTGTTATCGCTACCTGCAGTAGAGGACACTGAATATTGACCTTTCTAGAAAGCAATGAGTCCAAACTCCTATCACTTTCTTCACCAATACATGTCATAGTAGTGGGCATGGGCCAAAGAAACTGATGAGTACAGTGAGGAAGGAATCTAAAGCACACAGAAATGGGTCTGCTGTGGTGAGTTTCCCGTGTCTTCCTTTACATACCGCTTGCGGAAGAAGTACGTATTTTTTGTCCTTTTATAGTAGGAAGTAGTCTTTGGATGGTTGGGGTTTTTTTTTATTTTTTTTTTTAAGCAATGGTCACTTTTAAGTGTAACCTTTGCCTTTATTAGGCTTTTTACTGTGTTCCCACAAGAACAAGTAAAAGTCATGTTCAGGTCAGTGTACTGTAAAATGATAACCCCCTACCACCACCACTAAACCTTGCCCAGTTACAGAACACTTTTTTTTATATTGTAAGCACAATACAATGAGTTCCCAACATATGAGATGCATGGACAACCAGAGATGTTCATACAGTCATAGTCCAGGAAGCAGGCTAGGAGTAAAAAGGTGATACAGAAAGTCGTAAAATTGCACATTATGGGAATGATTTACTTAGGAAGTCACAAAGTTTAGAATGTGATTTAAAGTAGTTTGGGGCATCACATAGCAAAGTGACATATCCTCTTTCAAGAAATATTTCTCTTAGCTTAGTAAATGAGATGAAACTCTTAGGACTTAGCCATTTAATCAGGTACAAGGAATTCTTCGTAAAGTGAACTATCATTATGAGCTTTGAGAAATATCTCTTGCTATGTCATAATTCACCTTATGCCAGGGGTGTCAAACTCTGGCCCGCAAGGTCCTTTTTTGACCCCCCCCCTGGAAGTTCCGAAGCTGAATTGCATCTGGCTGGCCTCCTACTACCTTTTGCAGCGAGTGATACTGCTACTAAAATTCCCAGCATCACTGCGTGGCCCCTGTTGTTCTGTTCAAACAATGCAGATGAGATTGTAGTCTCTGCATCACTCATGTCTATGTGACAAGTGAGAGATCTCTACTCACTTCCCCTCTCACACATCACAGGCGATCCCAAAGGCAAAGGCAAAAGCCCGGTTGCACATCTACAGGAATGCTGGGGATGTCTTTCTGTGTGAGAAGGCTCCGTATAACAGTAGGGAGTGGGGAGCGAGGCAGAGAGGGCAGTTTGAGGTGAGCAGTGCTGGTTAGCAGTTTCTTGTGCAGCATGTCATTCTCCTATGACAGGTGAACTGGTAGCTTTCCTGTCATTATAGTCTTGTAGTGCAATGCCTGTGCAATGTTCTGCCATTCAATGTCCTATTAGCGCCAGTCACTTCTGTGTCATACTCGGTATATATAAAAATAAATATATGTTTAGCATTTTTATTGTTAGTAGGTCATTTTGATTTGAAAAAATTCTTAGGCCTCTTTCTCTGTTGTGGGCTTGTGCTGGATTGAGTGTTGAGCGGGACCTTTTTGTTTCCGTGTGGGAGGTTTTGAATTTGGTGAGAAGGGAAACTTCAATTTTTTCAGTGGATTTACCCCCGACTTGGTCTAAGTTTTTGATTTTGGCCCTGTGTGTTTGAGTTTGACCCCCTTGCCCTATGTGAACAGCATAAATGACTTTAGTAAAGATACAGGTGTCGCTCTCTTATACAGTATACCAGAGTTTCAATCAGGCGTGTGTGTATACTGTATGTGGGTGACACACACCTCCTCAAAATAAAGTTAAATATTCCCCTAAGTAATCCCCTTGTCGAAACAATGAAGTTAGATGATCAGGATGACATTTGCATTTAATGTGCGAGCAATAAATGCTCACGTAAATGAAGGCATTTGAAAGCAGAATAAAATGCTCCACTCTACATGTTCATTGTGAGCATTAGTCACACTAACGTAATTTATTTTATTAAGAAATCTTTGTTGATTATATTTGCCTGTGAATTTATTAGGGGAGGATCACAACATATGTTCAAATTGCTTTGAGAAAAAACTAAAACACATTTATTCTCAATTTATTCAAGGAAATAAGTAATATGTTTCAAAATTGTTTTAGTGGTTAACTCAATGCTTTTGAACACCCCAAATGGCTTATTACACAGAAACAGGGGCAAGAAATGTGTGTGGGGGGTTGTAGTGCAACATCTGATCTTCTTTGTGTCTTTATTGGCAAGAAGAGTTTTTTGTAGTCCTAATACACTGCACGACCACCAAGCTACAAGAACCAATAGGGGGCTTTTGGATAAGCCACTGCTTATAAAGCCTATGACACATGGCAACCATGTAGTAGTTAAAGGACGGAGAAAGCTACCAAACTGCCTGGAGAGAGCTGAGGGTCATTTAGATATTTTGAAATAATAGCTCTCTAGGCACTCATACCATTGGGGAGCTTTGTTGTTTTTAATTGATTTAATTCATACTATATCATTACCTTGTGCATATTATGCATAATATTTTTGTGTATTTGAAGTCAGTGGTTTTGTTTAGCTGCTGTCCTGGGGTACATTGTTTATTGTACACACATTATACACACATGCAAACTAAATGACTGATGTGAAAAAAGGAAACAGCTGAAAGGAGATGGCCAGGACAACACATTTAGAGAGGATTGGTCTGGGTGATCCTTTTAATATGTGACTAGTATGAGCCATGACTAGTCATAACATGACATAACATGACTAGTCATGTGATTGTCATGTTCCATTTACGTGACTGCCATGAGCCATTCATGTAACTTCCATTAGCCAACCACGTAACTGTCATAAGCCAGCCACGTGACTGCCGTGAGCCATTCATGTAACTTTTATTAGCCAACCATGTAACTGCCATAAGCCAGCCACATGACTGCCATAAGCAAAGAATGGGTAAAAGAAGGCTCAGTCGTCTGGAAGTAAATATTGTTGTACCTGGAATGCAATCTTACCTGCAAAAACAAGGGAAGTTTGCTTATGAGAAAAGTTAGTATTGAAAAGATGAGCCAGGGAGGGGGATAGGGAGACCAAAAGTCAAGGAAACTTTCACAAAAAAATAAAAGTCAGACCCAGCCACAGGCTCTACTAAAAAGCGCTACATGAATTGCATATTCTGTGCTTTTTTGGGCAACTGGGCCCACATGCTTAGGAAAAAGGGCCCTGTAGACTACTGGGTATCTAGGATGTACCAGTGGCCAAAGTTGACCCAATACATGTTTAAGGTGCTGTTCTGCTGCAAGTGAATTGTCAGAGAGGCCTTCAGTACAGGATTTGTGACAGAAAAGCATCTGTCTGTCCCATTACAGCATAAGCTGTTTTTTTTTAATTTAAATAAATCAGGCCTGAATCACGAAGAACTACCAAACATGCAGATGCCACTTATTACATTAATCAATTCATTTATTATCCATTTTAGCAGGGAAAATCTAAACACATTTCCCTGTTCCTGCTGCTGCTTCTGACATTACTGTCTCCTGTCCCTATACTTTTTCTTTTCCTTCCCTTTAAAATGAAAACCCTTAAATCCAAAATCCATTTTCTTGTGTTTTCTTTCTGAACAGTTGACCCTGATGCGAAGTTGTCCTCTCTGTCTTTGGACCTGACACTGCTTATGCCATACTGTCCTACTGCTGGTGAAATTTATTCACCTTTATCTTAGCCTACATTATTATTTTTGTAGGCTTATATCTCAATATTTGGGCCTATTTTGGGTGACATAAAATGTTCTGCCCCTATATGTTTTTACATTTCTTTATCTGAAAGCAGAAACTCTTGTTTTTAGTGGAAAACCTGCCTTCTACTCAATATTTGGGCCTTTATTAGCTACAGAAGAACTGTCCCGCTGATGCACAAAAATGTTGTTTTATTGAAAATGTCTGTTTGTGTAATGTCTTAGCACTGGGGCCATTTCTCACTAATACCAAACTGTTCTGCCACTGATCATTTTTAACCTGATATACCTGTGGGCTAAAGATTCAATATTTTTGGAAAGGCTTGGGGTGAGGTTGGGGGGAAGCGAGTGGAGAATGGTGGTGTTGAGTGTTTTATGTGCTGCATTTTTACATTTTCTACCCATTTAAAATGGTCCATTGAAGTACTTAAATTATGAGCGCATCTATATTGCCATGCTGAGTCTATAGTTGGAGTACAACACTAGAAGGCCTAATTGCAGAATATAAATGACTTCACACCTTTTACTTTGTTGAGCTTAGTTAAAATAATTATTGCAAAATGCATCAAAGTTGAGAAGTTGAATTCTAGGTAGAGGAATGCAATGGAATCATTGTGGGGCATCAGTATTTCCTTTTGTTTATGCCATCAAACTGTTGCACTATTCTGATGCACCTGCTACGTGCTCTATTCATAGCAAATATGCTTCCACTTCATGAAAACACGTCTCTGCTAAAAATACCTGGAAAGGGCTTTTTTAGCTGATATGATTCAAATTATAGTGGATTTGGATGCTGCTGTCTATTAGTCAAACTAACAATTATCATTTCCACAGCCAATTATGCCAACCAAATTGAAAGCTGTGCTATTCATTAACAGCATGTACAGCTACATCCTCCAAACCTACAGTTAAAAGCTGAAATAGTATCCTGCAATTTTTTTCCATTTTGCTCCCTTTGCCTGTTCTCAACAAAAGGGCAACAATATTCGTTTTTTGAAAGCATTTGATCAGATTATGTACTGCAGACTTCCCCACTACCTTCAGTAGATGTAAATATGCATCAGCATTCAGACCGCCAGAACAACCACCAACATGATGTTGGCGCAGCTTGGATGACATTCCAGGCAGCTAATAGATGAAATGGAAGCGCCGTAGACAACATGAATATGCGGGTGAGAATTGATGACACATGTAGATCATCAGCGCAGAAATGAAGCAGAAATAGGTTGCAGGAGCTTCAAATTTATGTTATGTAGAATACAGAATATGCAGGGAAAAACTGCAGAGTATGAAGGGAAAGGGGTAAGGCTGAAGTTCAACCCTAATTTTTTTGTTTTTTTCCATGTTGCCCTTGAAACCTTAAGAAAAAAGTGTCTTTCTTCTTTTCCCCTCATCAACATTTTATTGAAATTTCAAATTTCAAAAATTGAAACTTTCATTACATACCTGGTTTAAAACTCAATATGCTTGTTTTACAATGTAGGGATTGCAACTGATGGAAGGGGGCAGCAGGGTGCTGTATATTGCTTTTTGAAAACATCCCTGCACCCTGCCTTAATACCTTACTTGAGAGCCCACAGCCCTGATGCAAGCATTAACCCGGTTCTTGAGTGAAGATTTATGCAAAAATCAAGATGCCCTGATGGGGAAATGGCAGTCTGGAGGAATAAACATTCCTAGGCAGGCTACTTTTTTATGCAGACTACTGTAGGTAATCACCACATGCTGAGCTGAGAAAGGGCAAGCCATGGACTGTAAGGCCAGGATGAAATGACTAGGTAATGATGGATGTGCTCCAGCCTGGAAATAAAACAAGTTCTATCTGATTTGCTGCAGCTTCTAATAATCAGTGGGAGAAGCTCATCATGGAAACACTTTAAATACAGAAGAGGTGCCTGTACAATTGTGCATACCTAACAGTAGGGCTAGAATCCATCTTTAATGCAACCCCAAAGGTTTAGATTTGACAAAGGCTAGATTAATTGAATTTACCAGATTGCCTCACCACTAGCTACTTCTTCAATATTTGTAAACTAGCTTTGCTTAGAGAGTTTTACATCTGGAGTATTTATTTTTTTTTTTTTTTTGCTATGTAAAACAAGAGCCGTGAATGTATTTTGCCAAACATTTAACAAACATAAGATAAAAGAGAAATATACATTCCAGCTATGCTTTTCACAAACATTTTATGCTCCATGCAAATTATATAAATACATTCAGTCTTCAAATCAACTCACATACTTAGTTGTACAGTTTAATTTTAAAACTTTTAAAATATTTTTGGGGCTCCAGGCAATATGAATGTTCCCCTGCCCTTGCTTTTGCCATCCGTATATTTAACTACATAAAACAGATAGGGCTCTATGCTTTAATTCCGCTTAGGGACCTCTTTGGTGTTAATCCAGCTCTAAGATAAACCATTGTGTAAATTTAGGAACACAGGGACAATTTTAAGTCATTTATACAATGTCAAATTCAGCACAAGGCACTGATGTGACTTCAAAATGAACACTACATACAGACATCAACTAAACGTGAGAACATAACCCTTACTGTAACTCAAATAGGTTATTATTATTATGATAAATTACAGTTAAATGTAAAAATAGATGTTTCACTTCACATACAGCAAGGCATCTACCAGTATAAAGGAGAAACTGCGGTCAAATAACAAATAATGAAAGAGTGAAATCATGTAGTTAATGATTGTGTGCAGGGTGATAAAATAGATACCCCTGGTGCCCCTGAATGTCATGAACCTCCAGCAAATTAAAAAAAAAACATAGTTAAATTTCTGATTTAAAAGGCAAACTCCTACTAAAAAGTTTTGGGGAAAAGTTAGTGCCTCTGTTAACATTTTATTGCTGTATATGTCTTTATATGGGAGAATTCACTTTACTTCCTATCTATTTGTCAAGTGTCAGAAAGAAGAGGAAATTAGGGAATTATGGTAAAATCTCCTGAACAGGCACAAACAAAGCAATTAAAGCACTTTTATTGCAAATAGGAAATATAAGAAATAATGTTTCCAAAGGGTAGATTTTTACTCACTTCTTGTTCAGCTGACAGCTTTAAGACAAAGCAGAATGTGAATCTTTAGGGAAAGATACAGTTTTTTAAATAGAAATATATATTTTTACCTTTAAAAATTGAAAATCTTCTTCACTAAGAACAGAAGTGCTTTGATGGCCACTGGGTTTCATTGTTTTAGTTATGTTATCCAATGTAACTGAAATATAGAAAGTCATTTTATTTATCGAAGAGTACTCTGTGCACCTGAGAAACTGGGATTAGTAGCAATTAGGCTACATCTGTGATTGTTCCATATTAAGAAGGCAGCTGCTTTTACAACTTCTTCTCATTACGTTCACAAATTGGGAAGGTCACAGAATGTTCCTCTGTACAGACAAACTGTGGGGCAGCGCCTTTGATACAAACTGTTTGATTTTGGGGATTTGGGCTTAAGATCCATTGTCCTGGTAAAAACTAGATTAAAAACTAGATTACAATTTTTGGCATGTGTAGGTAGCTCTGTACAAAATCTATTATTTTTTTTGACAAGGTACTTATGTTTTATCTGATAGAGTTAACAAGCTGCTTGTGGCTAAGAATGAGGTTCAAGTTGAATCCCGCTTTGGATTGTACTCTAATCATTTACTTTTTCTCCATCCTTGACAGCAACCAGACTGTAGTAACGCTGGCAATAGTCAACCTCCACAAGCCTCAAGCCGATGTGTACATCAGTTCATGTTCAGCCTAAACCAGGTTTGTTAATGAATGTTTGCCAACCCCAAAACAAAATTAATTTGGTCAGATTTGCTGATTTCTTCTGATGGCCAATTTGAAGCTGAAACTGTTGGGTGACTTTTACAACCTTTCCTTAAAAACTTCCCCTTGGAAGTGGCCTGCCTAAAGATTTACAGATTATCTTTTTTGCATCTGTATCATGTCTCACTAATATTTCCATTGTTAAGGTTTAGCTACCCAGTTTAGGTGTTTTTAATCATAATATTATAGCAACAAAATATGACAGAATCCCAATATCTACTGGCATTTGGTATTACAAGACAAGTACCAAGATCTTTGCAAAGATATACCTGATAGATGGATCTTTGCTCATTGACTTATAAAAGGATATGTGAAAGATGCTGCCAAAGTCTAAAATTAGACACTGAGCTTATGGTAGCGAAGACCTGCTCAAAGTGTAAAAATATTTTTTTTGTTGGGTCTTCCAGGTACATGGATGGTGAAAACATATCAATTTTTACAAGTTTTGTGTTATATTTTCTTTTGAGACTTGGATTTAAATTATCCTCAATTTCATTCCCTGAGGGAAGGCAGTGAAAGATATCAGAAGTGAAGTTAGAAATTCTCCTCATTTTTAAAATTGATTGATGCTGCTATTTTAGTTTGTCTGATGCTAGGAGTTAAACAACTTTAGAATTTATTGTGTTTTTTGAGAACTTTGAAACTTTTGAGATCTCTTTGCTTGAGTTTTCAAGTCAGCAAATCTGTCTTGACCTTTAATAAAAGACCATCTCTCCTTGATGGAAAATAAATCTCTTTTTTTATGAAGAATGGACTAGGGGGAGCTGAAATGATTAAGGTGAGCAGGATCATGCGATACAGAAAGTGATGGGAAAAGACCCCATCACTGTGACAGGTCAGTGAGAACATGTTGGAAAGGGAAAGAGGGCTCTAATTTACTACCAAAAAATGTTAAAAAGTATGTTTCTTTGTTCTACTAATTGAGGTACAAAGATCAGAAAGTCAATTGCTGAGATATACTGTAGTACTTGTGTTTACTTTAATAATTCAGTGACTGCTTTTACTCGGATGCCCCTTTTGCTGTATACATAATGCCCTATGTTGGGTCTCACTGACATAGTTTAAAAAATCTGATGGTATTTACTGGAATATGATCTAAAAAAAATCAGGGTCTGCCCCTAGTGCATGGGTATACTTCTCAGTGTCTCAGCTACAACATCATATTGGTTGGCAAACAGCCAACTGCATTTCTGTGTGCCAGTATTATTTAAAACTTTTTTTTAAGGTCTTAAACCCTTTACATCACTTAGAAACCATGCTAGTTGCCCAACTTGCTATCTGACAGGAAAAGTATGAAATACCTCTAAAACTCTTCTTAGTGTTGAAGGTTTCTCTAGATACACTTTTTTTTGTGGAAAAATAACTGCTTACCTAAATATATCAATTGTGGCTATTCTGTCTGTAAATAAAAGCTCATGTTGAATCATAGAGAGTCCTAAAATCTTTTTGGGCTCAGCAATATATTACCAATACCTGCAACCTAGAAATACGCTACAATCATATGATCAGCTTTAAACCATAAGGATAGTTCCTCCATACCAGCAGTCCCCAACCGGTGGTCTGGAGAAGATTTCGGTGGTCCGTGGCTCTGGTCGGTGCACCCCCCCAGCGGGGTCAGGAGAAGGACCCTGCTTGGGAGGGGCCCACTGCACAGAGCCACGGACCATGTCTCCCATAAAAATCTGACGTGTGTACGTAGCTTTACATACCCTCCCCAACATACACACCAATCCGATTTTTATTTAGATTTGAACTATGAAATGATTGACAATGAGTGGCAGAGAACTCAGAGTGTGTGGAGTATCTTTGACTATACATGTGAGTTTATCATTTACCAATATCCAGTTTAATTTAATCGATAAAGGAGCTATCGATATTGAAAGAGATTTCCATGCTCTGGTATGGTAATTTGGGCCCGCCAGAAACATATAATAGCAATATTTTCATGTAAAGGTAATGGCATCTCAATTTTACTCAAAAGGGCACATTCCGAACTAAAGGGGAGAGAAGTTTGTATTATTGTAGAGAGGAGGTTAAATACCTTTGTCTAGAATTTTTGTGAACCGAGCAGTACCACCAGATGTGCTTCATGTCACCTATTTATTATACAATCAGAGATAGAGAAAAGGGGTTCAACCACTAGTAGGGTATTTACAAGTTCTTTTAGTTGCCAAGCCTGGAAGTAAAAACAGAAATTACAGAGAGAAAGACAGGCTTTTTTTGACATAAGTTTTTAGATGTTCTTGTGTTTAATTATTATATTCAATGAAATCGAAGTGTGAATAAATGAGTTTTATTCTTAATGAAAGAAAAAAGTCTACTTAAATCAATTATGGAGAGAGAAAGTAATGGTGTTATATTCAAGGAATTCTATTGTCTCAATATTCCTGACGCGTTCCGCCCAAAAAGTGGCTTCCTCAGGGGATAGAGAAACTTGACTATTGATTATACTAAAAGAAAAAAGAGTGCAATACAATCTTATGTCATTATTTCAACCATCAAAGAGGAAATTACAGTTGTATAATCCTAACTTACATTTACATGGAATTAATTGGCCATTTACGTTGTAGAGATCACATATTCAAACAGCTAGGTACAGTATTAACCATTTTATATCTTCCTTAGACTTCTATTTCAGTAAACTCATACTGCTCTTTCTACACCCTTCACTATGCACAACTTTTGATATAATCATTGGACCGGTTCCTTAATCATAGTAAGTCTTTGACAATTTATTTTCATACAGAAATGGGTATTTATTGAATTTATTCTGTTAAACCAGTATATTGTCATAATTTCTGGGAAACCATATGTCAAATCTATTATCAGCTTTGTTTTATAACATTATTTTGTAAATGGATAGTATAAATGTATGGAGTATTATTTCAGTTTTCTGTACATGTTTGATTATGTAAAATATATAACGTAAATGGCCAAATAATTCTGTGAGAAATTCTTCTTTGATGGTTCAAATAATGACACAGTATTGTAATGCACTCTTTTTTCATTTAGTATAATCAATAGTCAAGTCTCTCTATCCCCTGAGGAAGCCACTTTTTGGGCGAAACGCGTCAGGAATATTGAGACAATAGAATTCCTTGGGTATAACACCATTACTTTCTCTCTCCATAATTGATTTATGTTGACTATTTTCTTTCATTAGGAATAACACTCGGTTTATATGAGAATATTTGAAACCCCATGTCTAAAGCAGGTATCTAGAACAATATGAGATATGAGTTGAATTTTTGTTTATTCACACTTCAATTTTATTGAATATTTTAATAAACACAACAACATCTAAAAACTTATGCCAAAAAGCCTGTCTTTCTCTCCCTATTCTCTGCTATTTATTATACAGTTTCTTTTTAAATATACTGGTTACTGGGAGTTGTGCCAAGGTTTAGTTTCCATTGTAACAACCCCACAGCAGACAGTTGCAAAATGTTTTGCTGCTTTCAATAAATAGATTCTGACTGATGGTTAGAAGATGTCATATATATTGTTTTTCCTTTTTTTTATTGTTTTGACTTTTTATTTTCTTTTTATAAAGCAAAACAAAAACCTTTTCTTTTTTTAAAACTCAATCAAAGTTATTTGATTATGCAATTCTAATCTGATCTTTGGCATATTTGAGATGAAACCATCCAAATGTGATTCCTTGGAAAAAAGAACAAATGATTCATGAAACAGGAGTGTAAAAGGGGGAGAGCGTGTCTGTTTCGCAGACACAGAGAGAGACCCAGAAGAGGACTTCTCTTTAATTTACAAACACCATTGTCTGAGTTCTCCCTAACAGAAGTCTGCTCTTTTTCAGTCATTGTTACCCTTTACTCTCTTGCTTTCAGGATCTTTTCTTTTTTTTCTTGTTCATTCAGCACTTGTGGTAATTCTTCACTCCTGTTTTTGGTTTCTGTTCTCTCTGCCATCTGCCTTGATTTTTTATCACAGAGAAAAATGATCTATTTCACTCTCTTCTGATTACTTTCTGTAGTATATTCATTTTCCCTCTTGCTCTCTCCTCTCTCACACTTACTTTCTAGCTGTCCTACCTTGTCCTACCTTCCTCTTGCTTATCTTTGGCTGTCTTTTCTTCCTCTTATTCACTTTCTAGTGGTCTTTCCTCCCTCTTGCTCATTTTCTACATGTCTTTTCTTTCTCTTGTTCTCTTTCTACCAGTGGGGTAGGAACAGGGATTGCAGAGGTCTCAATTGAAACCAGGCCCCCTTCTCTAAACAGTCTGTACGGGCCCCCTTATGACCACAGAGCCAGTAGAGGAAATCTTTTACCATTGGCTTTATATTCCTGGCTCAGCATTAGATGATTTGAAATGTGAGAATCCCACAAATAAAGACAGTAGTAGAATATCTCCTCTGCCAGTTCCATTTACAACAGTAAGTGACCACTGAAGTTACACCCGCTAGTGAGCTGCTGACAGTCTGTGGTCTGTGCTAACAGAGGTCTTGGGGGTTTCTGATGTAAAGGGGGGCTCTTGATATGAAGGTAGGACACTGAGCTAAAGAGGAAGTTCTGATGTGAACTTGGGAACAGATGTGATGCGGGAGATTCTGATGTAAAATGGGAAGCTCTAATGTAAAGTGGTGAGTCTGATGTAAAGGGAAACTCTGATGTGAAGAGGGCCTTTGGTGTGATGGATGAAGAATAGAAGCTTGTAATAAATGGCAGGTAAAAAAGTAAAAAAAACTAGCTCTGAGGCCCATTGATCTATATCTAGCAGCAGAGCTGTAAAGTTGCTGTAGATGGAAGGACCCGGGCCCAAGCTCTGAGTTAGAGCACATACCCTAGGTCTGTAGCGATTGCCACTGCTTTGTACCTGCTTTCCCCTCATCACCCTTTTTCTGGCTCCCTTTTGCTCACTTTCTAGATGTCTTTTATGTCTCTTGTTCACTTTCTACTAGTGGCATAGGAACAGGGTGTTCTCAGGTTTTGATTGACACCAGGCTCCTTACTTCAGAGTCTCTGTTTTCTCTGTCTTTGTTTCTAGCTGTATTTTCTCCCTCTCTGTTAGTTTAACAGTTGTGTTTCTTTCCTCTGGCTAACTTTCTAACTCTATTTCCCCCCTCTCCCTCATTTTCTGTCTTTGTCTTTTGCTCACTTTCTAGCTGTTTTTCTTCCCTTTTGCTCACTTTTTAGTTGTCTTTCCCACTGTTTTTTTCTTTTTACTTATCTTTCCTCTCTAACTCATTTTTAAAAGACGTTTTCCTCTTCCTCACATACTTTCTAGCTCTCTTTCTCCATCCTGCTCACTTTCTAGCTGTTTTTCCTCCTTTTGGCTCAATATCTAACCCTCCTTCTTCCCCTTTCATTTAGTTCCTAGCTGTCTTTCCTCTACCTATCTTACTTTCTAGCTGTCCAGTGTTATTGGCATTTTGCACTCATTGGATCCCTTCATCTGTCACATTCTAACTCTCCGCATCATCAATAATCTCTGCTCTGTCCATATGTCCTTCCACTGATTAATGTACCAAGTACACTGACCTCATTAACCTGCTTGCTGCTGAGATGACAAGGATGATTTTAGGGTGGTGCTTGTAAATTTTTATTCTGCTGCAATAAAAAAAAAATTATTCTGTTACTGAAAGTCTGTAAATTAAGAGATATGTCCACTTAGGCTACAAACAGGGAAACAAAGTAAGTGTGTTTTGTATTTAAGTATACTATAAGTATATTTACAGCACCCACCAATCAAGGAAGAACTACTTTGCATGATATGCTTTCTTTAGCCCTACTATGTAAAAAAAAGATAATTATTAGCATTTGCTTTCCAAGCCCAAAGATTCCTAATCCCTATATTTTTAATGTTTTGATAACATTTCCTGGTGTTGAGGATTTCCACATAATTTGCATTTTACCACAATGTATGTGGGCAGCATGGTAGCTCATTGGTTAGCACTCTGGCCTTTGCAGCATTCAGTCCCTGGTTCCAATCTCGGCCAGGACACTATCTGCATGGAGTTTGCAGATTCTCCCCATGTTTGTGGGGGTTTCCTCCCACATTCCAAAAACATGCAGTGAAGTTAATTGGCTTCCCCCCAAAAATTGACCTTAGACTAAAATAAACACATATGACTATGGGAGGCACATTAGATTGTTAGCCCCTTTTGAGGGACAGTTAGTGATATGACTATGGACTTTGTACAGCGCTGTGTAATATGTCAGCACTATATAAATACTGTGTAATAATAATAGTAAATTGGAAGATTGGTGTAATAGTAGAAATGCAGACATGACCACAGTATACAGATTTGATTTGAGCACCTTTACACTCCACTTTCCTTATGCAAATGCAGTTAGGAACTTGAAAACTGATGATTAGAAATGGAGTTGTGCAAAATTTGGTGTATCCCTGGCACAAACATCCCTAACACAGTGAAGGCAATCTTCCAGCACTGCCTAGGAACTTGCACCATATGGCAGAGGCCATCTTGTTTATTGTTATTGTAAAAGTGGAAGTGATAAGGAATTTAACAAATTATATGACCTGATGGGTCCTATCTTAAGAGTTTCTTTGCATTGATTTTTTGTGCAAAATGTATGTCATAAATATGTATGTTAAAAATATTTTACATAACCAAAATGCAATGAACAATGGTTCAGCTTCATTTGAATATAAAACCTTCCAATGAAAGTTTCTTATTTGCCCCAAGTTAGTCTGCTAAACATACCACTGAAAGTTTTTTGTTATATTTATTTCATAAGACATCTTGTGAGCTGATAATGTCTTGTGTTCTTTGCCCGTTTTTGGACCGTTTGTTTGTGGACCCATAAATTATATTTTTATTGGTGGTATATACAATTTTAAAATTCTGTTTTGCAAACACATCATTTCACCACAGGAGACACTTAGACATGGCAAAGGATTGTCGGAAAAAAAGCTAAAGTTGGATAAAAACCAGGGTAAACCAGTTCCACTGCGTATCATGTAAAATTTTAAAATAAAATGTCTGCATTGCTTAAATGTTTTTTTCTTTTACATTACACATATTGGTTTATCATAGTAAATACAGAATGTATGGTAAGGTAGAAATTGATACCGAAAATTAATAATATTAATATTATTCAAACCGGCCAAAAAGCGGTAGTCATACATTGGTAGGTATTATTCAGGAGTATTGGCTAATCTTTTAGACTGGCCAACATGTTTGTGCTATCTCATTTAGGATTACCAACAGCTACGTGGACCTTCCTAAGCAATCCAATTTATATTCAGCCATGCAGGTTCCTAATAAAGAGAAAACTAAATAAGCTTAAGCTTAAACATACCAAAATAAAAATGACCTAAAACCATTACACTTTTTCCATTAGGAAGCCATCACCTTTTTTTATCTTTATTTAAAGTAAATGACACTTTGTTTGGTTGCTATGAGCAAACCAGACATCTCATCTTAGCTATTTGCTATACATTTTGAAATGGAGCGTATTGAGTTAACAGATCAGCATTTTTTCCAAGGAGTGGCATGCGCCTCACTGAACATTTTTTTTTCTTTAATTGCGCAGAGAATAAAACCATTGAGTCAGGCATGCAGTGATTATAGCCACATCCTCTGTCCTCGAACCCGCTGTAAACTTCAAGTTGAAGACTGGTAATTAATGTGTATTAACAAGGGCACCTCAGAGACTGGAGTGCAGCACACAGATCTGCAATCTTTTTGCTTGAGAAACAAGCACTAAACACAGGAGATGGATGATCACATCATGTAGCTTCATTTATTATCAGCAGATATCTTATTGCACAGAAACTGTGGGCTAAAAAGCAAGTAATGGATGTTTCATAGGAAAACAGGCGTAAACATGGACAAGCTATTGTTTGTTGTTGTTGCCTATACTATCTATTTAATTTTAATAGTTTATAATAGCTCCCAAAATATAAAGGAGAGTCTATATTGCCTCAGTGTGTAGCTAGTAGAAGTTTTAGCTTTTTGACTGGATGAGAAATGGTCATGTATCTTTGACAGGTTGCATGACCAGACTCTCACCTTTGCATTTGCAACCTCCATACTTCCCACATTTTCTTGAAATCTGTTATAATTCTTGCTGTTTGCCTAATTTATTAGACAGCTAGTCAAAGTCTAATAAATGCTAATTATTTATTCAGCTACTGAAAGGAGACTTCAGCAGGTTGATGCTTTTATCAGAGCTGGTTAAGGAGGAACTAAACTGAAAAATGCCTAAAAAAAATTAATACACTTACCTACAATCCTGCAGGACAGTCCGATCCATCCGGAGGTATCTTGCATCGGATACCGCGTGGTCTCGGCATCTGTCCCCGAGCTGGTGCTTCAGACAGCGCCATCTTCTCCTCCTAATCTGCGTTCTTGTTCCGACGTCACCCAGGCGTGATATCGGGAGACGTAGGATGTAAAAAAAGTTGCCGATCTCACTGCTAATGCATGAGATTGGCAAATTTTTCTCTTTGCACGTAAAGGCTTTTTCTGCGCATGCCTGAGATGGTCAAGCATGTGCAGAAGGAGCACCCAAGAGCCTCGTGGGATGCGTGACGTAGGTATCCCGGGAGGCTCTGCGCTCCCATTCATTTTCGATTGCCTAGGCAATAAAAAATTAGAAGGCGGTGCTGCACCCTTTTTTACAGAATTTTTACTTAACAAAAAAGGGTTCTCTACCCGTTTATGTAAATTAAAATTTCTGAGTTTAGGTATGCTTTAAAGAAGTGTGAAAAAGTATGACTCGGGATTACCGCTAGGGGGGTTAAAGGCCAGCTATATCAATTCAGGTCACATGGCTCCCATCCATCACCTGACCCTCCCTATAAAAGGAAGTGACTGGCAACAGTTCCTCCGATTCCTGCCTGTGCCTTCAGCTACTGATTCCCTGTGTACCAACTCTGACTTTGATCTTAGACTATTCCTGCTTGCCGTCTGCCCTGATCTCTGGCTTGTTTGACCTCGATTCTGTCTTACATTCCTGCACCTCGCCTGATTCCAGTTTGTCAGCAGTCACCTGCCTTTGCATGCACCGGGGCTGCAACCTGGCAGTTGCCCGCATCTTCACATCTTCCCCCCCAGAGGCTCTGGTGAAAACCAGACAGCTGCTTAGACGAGAGGGTCCACCATCCTGCCCTGCGGCACCAAGACAAATATTCCCCGGAAACATCTGAATTTGATCATTTGGACATTTATCCACATACCTTTGGCCATCAAGTGTGAGAGTAATGAAGACAATACTTTTTCAACAAGAATTAGTTCTCCTTTATTTGAATTTTATCAATTCAGATTCAGGAACTTGCTAAAGATGAGGCTAATGTTGATTGTTTGTTAATTTGTTTGGTGGCCAAGTCAATTAAACACTTAGAAACCATTCAGTGTAGGAAGCTTCAGCAGCCACTAATGACCTGGTAATGAAAAAGGCAAATTTATAATGAAAAAGGTGAACAGATTTTTAAAATCTGATCACCATTTTTATGTTGAATAACCCCACGATTATAAAAGGGTGGTGACTTTTTATACGATCAGTATGATTTTGATCAGTGCTTTTGACCACCATTGTGTATTATATATTTGGAATGGAGCCCGCAGTTTATCCATATGTACAGTATTACCAAGAGGTGAATGTGGTATGGCCATTAGTAATGCTGATCACTAATTTATAAAGATAGAAGCAGCAGTAAATACACTGATAAAAAAGTAGCAATGGCCAGTCCATTCAAGAACTGACGATCATTCATAAATGGCAATCATGTTAGCTCATATTTGCTTTTAAATGGGGCAATTGCTAAAGTGCTGTTATGTTCATAAAAATTTCTGCAATTTTTTGGCATTCTGACCGATCATCCCTTTAAATATCAGCCCCTTTGGTCTAAATTAGGAGCTTTACATGTCACAAATAAAAAATGTACATAAAAACAATAGAGTCAATGTATTATTGTGAATATTTGAATGTACCAAAGTCAGAAAAAAGTAAACACAGCCGACTAATGAGCACCACTGGGAGGGAACTTTCTGGTTCATTCAGTAAAGCAGTACAATGAACCATAATGACATGCAAAGGGCAGCATCTTATATCATCAGAATTTACTATAATCATATAGGTGAAGTGTTCTGATTAGTTGCTATGGGCTACTGCACTTTGTCCTACTCAGTAATCTTGTTTATTTTGTTATGAGTAATTTAATCTCTGTGAAATAGAAAAAAGCTTTCAGGAAAATTAATGAAATGGAAATCTTATGACGTGTTATGGTTTGGCCACAAAGCAACACCTAAAATGGCACACTTCCCTAATCTTTATTAATTAAGGTTTCAGCCAGTTTAAGTCCCTTCACAAGGTATTTATTAAATGTATTTGGAACTACCAACGACAAGTTACCAGGATCCACAACTGGCTTGAAATTCATTCAATGTATGAAACCCCGCTTTGAGTTAGTCTAAAATTAGTTGACCTGGATCCTGTATTTTTGTACTTTTAACTAAAGCCACACAACCTATTCTTAATCCTGCTACTGCCCATACGCTAAACATTTGGGATCCAATTAAATATTCTAGCGCTCTTATATTGCCACAATTACCGTTACAGTATTTTCTTCATATTCCCCTTTGTTTCAGAAAAGGAAAATCCAAAGAGTTGAAGTATTGGTTTGCCCTGGGAATTACAAGTATACATAAATTATGCAACAAGTTTAGTTGAACTCGGAGAGGAAACTTCTGAAGTCAGAACTCTTCAGTATCTTCAAGTCAAAAACAATATTTCTCATATGAATACCTTTGACCCTAAGGCTAGGTACACACGTGCAATTGTTCTCGCCCGATAATCGACTCAGGGCTGATATCGGATGAGAATCTTACATGCGCTCATCGTCCATAGAGCAGAACAGTGCTTTCTCAACACCTTTTAACTTTGGGGAACCGTTGAATTGAATGTTGGCCCTTTGGGGAATCCCCTGCTTTAAATTTAATATCCACAGTTCCCAATATATTATTGCAGTGGTAACTGGGAAGAATTCCTCCTACATTGCTTCCATTGGGAAGGATGACAGTCTTACAGATAGCCAAAAAAATTATTTGTGTCACTTAAACTAACCAGAGAGGCACAAATTGCTCATTGCTCAAGGAACCCCTAGCAACCTCTGGAGGAACCCTAGGCTTGAGAAATACTGCTATAGACTTTAGTATACCTTTATTACTTAAGAGACCAGAAACCACGCTTTCTCTATGTAACCTTAATCCGCAGGAGATTAATAGAGGAACGTTTTTGTTCGGGTTGAATAATAAAGTGACAATAATGAATTACAACAAAGCTCACTTTATGAAAAGTTTTCCATCAACTGAGCAAAAGGTGTCCAGTGCAACAACCTTCCTGATGACTTCTGATGCTTTTGTTGGTACATCCTAATACTTTTAGGTATACCTCCTGTGGAAATCTTGCCTCTGACTACACACACACACACACACACACATACATACAATGAAAGTTTCAGAGAACTGCACACCGGAGGATTTTCTGGCTCATAAAGGTAATCAGCTGATCATAGTCATCAGGTTTACTTTTAAATGTTTTAAATGTTTAAATGTTTTTAAATGTAGAATAGATAGCTTTACAGCAGTATCTAAAGTTTCTATTATTTTGGAGACAGTCATTGGTGTTAATACCAGATCTTTATTGCTGCATATGCCCCTTACAGGGACAGTCACTGTCCATTTCCTCTGTAAAATAGGAATTGTAAACAAACTTACCTCCACTAACAAACAGATGGCAAAAAAGCAAACAAAATAATTATTCTCTGCTCTAAAATATTGGAAGAAGGGTCATAGGAAAAAGGAGGGGGTTAGAAAGACAGAGAATGACACAGCTCTCTATTACTGTTATCTCTGCAAAACTATCATCAACAGGCTGTTCAGTTAACACAGCTCTGCTCTGGGCTGGGTGCACGGCTAAATCCCAACAGCATATTTCTGGGATCAAACAGATTATATGTTTTCACAGCTGGCAGTAAATGAGCAGACCTTGTGGGCCAAGCCTGAATTATCTGTCACATTCTTAAAATCTATGTTTAGGATGTACCGTAAGTTCTATGGTAAGACAGCTCTAATCAGATGAACACGCACATGGTCACTATTCCTATAGTGTGCCTTTCCTGTTTCCATGCAGCAGCATGAGAGATGTTTCCATATTTGCATGGTCCTTGCTGTCTGTTGTCACGGTAACTCTTCCCGCTAAAGATGCTGCGTGGGAGGATGCGAATGCTGCCGTCAGTAGCTCAAAGCAGACAAACAAACTCTACTGACCCTTTAGGTATAATGTGGGGAATAAGGTAGATTACCTGGCCCGTCTGTATTAGGTGCTTCACCCACATGTCCGCTTATGTTTAAGCATGGTGTTAGTATCAAGAACAGGTTAATGGTATGCAGAAAAAAGACTTATGAATATTAAGAGCCGTAAGGTTCAATTTCCTGAATAGCACTTGCATAGAAGTGCTCCAGGCTAATATAAAAAATTCAGTTTGCTCCATATGCATTTTTATTTAGTGATGGCTAAACCTATTTTAACACCGTGCCTTAAGTTATTACTTGTAATCCTTATGTATCCTAAATTCCCCCTTTAAATCAGGCTGAATTCAGGGTCTGAATGGTAACAAATTGTAAAGGGGAACAAAATTAGAAATGATTGACACTTCATATCTCTTCTAAATGGAGCTATAGAGTAACCTGCAGATAAAAACTTAAAACCGGTAAAAAAAGTAAAAAGGTACAATTAAGGTAAGTAGGAAATGGTTGGAAGAATATAGGAGGTAGGGAAGAGCGGGGTTCTATAGAAATTACTCTTTTTGGCTTTCAGGTCATGTGAAACATCAACTAAAGTTGGAGTGAAGTTTGACAGCCCAGAAATTGTAAGCTATGTTTCCAGTGAAAGTATGATCTGTAAGATCTGTTTCTTCCCTAAAGGAAGGGGCGTTATTTGAATGCTTACAACATGGCTATGCTTGTTAGGTCTGATTCACCACTGTGGAGCAATCCTTCCTCAAACTTTTCAACAGATTATTTGGAGAGGGCCAGTCATGCCTGCCCATGCTCAGTGTCTAGGCTGACTGATCTCAACTTCTTCTACTTCGCAGAGACTTAAACACCCTTTGAGCTGATTTCTTCATTCAAGACAATGTACCTAATGCTACTAATAGGATTATGGAGGGGCTTTCCTATCTTAGCAAGGACAGCACAAAGTTTGGTGAAATGAACACCTTATATTCACATATATTCAAAATACAATTCCTTGGTATCTTTGAAGCAGGCATCTCACTTAATCACTTACATTTCTAGACCTCTTAACCAAATCAACTACATGAATAAAGGGTACACCTTAAACAAAAGAGGTTAGAACTAGACTAATCCTACCCTGTCCTTCACATGTGATGTCACCAGACTTGCATGCAGAACAGGCAAAATCATGGGAAAAGACACTATAGTCCATTCCATGATCACCTTTATGTGACAGTTTCATGGGTATCTTTCCTGAAGGTCAGTGGCCTTTCCCCAGGCACACTGGCAGAAGATGTGGTTCAGGTAAGTATAATCCTTATTTTTTTTTCTTCTTTTAGGTAATTTTTTCTTCTAATAATTGTAGGTTGTTTTGGAAGGGTGGGGGGGAAGGACGATCTGGAAGTATATATACATACATAGGTACATAAGTGGAACTTATAATACCTTTTATTTTAGTGAAAGGTCTGTTTTAATGTAAACCCAATAAACCTTCAAACAATAGATTAGTGTTCTAATACTGATGTAAATCACTCTTTAATACAAAAAGACCTTGCTTAGCAATCCAGTATTTTATTTGCAATGTTCTATTGTCCTTCAAATATTAGTAAAATATTGCAGTTGTCAAAATGATGTTTCAAGTGTTTTATTGCTTTTACATTTCTATAGAGCAATATATTATACCTGTATGGTATCATCATCTGAAAAAAAAAACAAAAAAAAAAATGTTCATGCCATGGCAGATTTTAAAGAAGTCACAGGTATTTTACTTTTAGCTACTACTTTAAAGTTCCTCCTTGCAGAATTGTTGTAAGCTTCTCTCTAATGTAACAGTTCCCCAATGATCTATCGGTTGTATAGACTTGTATAAACTCCTAAAATTGGCATTAACTTTTAAGTAAGAGATTAGTCTGTCCAGTTACAATAACACTATCCCTTTTTTTCTTTTTGAGATTTAGGTCAGCTAATACAAAACTAAAATAATTACAGCCAGTGGAATAGGGGGCACAGTGGGGCGCAAATAAACACCTCAATACAATCCTTCATTAGGTCCAGAGATTTTTATTGAATATAGACCAAAAGGAAAAGGGCAGCAGAGCAGTTCTGGTTCATGTAGCTTACAATCCAGAGGATTCTTCTCCTAAGTGCATCCTCAGGTGGAGTGACTAAATGTCCCTTAAACTGAACAACACATATTCTGTGTGTAAGCCATTAATAAAAAATCTTCCCACTCGAATGATTAACCTGATTTCCTGATTGCTGGCTCCTGTCTGAAACAACCTCCTCAGTTGGGTCCCTCATCCCCTCAGGCCTCTTGACTAGATATCAGCGTGCTTCTTACTGTACTCTCCCCCTGTCAGGCAACCCAGAAATGGACCCCTGGGTGGGCCAAGCCAGGGGCCCCAGGACACCCACCCCCACAAAAATCCTTACTCTTCCATTATGGGGGACCTCCCCTCTCCCAAATTCTCCTGACATGTATCTCTTTTGAACTACACTAGGCACCAATCCTATTTATTGCATGAAGGCGAACACCTGTCCTACCTATCGACCGGAGAACCGATTCATTAACGAAAAGAACTAAAACACTACAACCTCAAAAAATCTAGAAGGTTCTAGGCTCAGGGCACCCCTATTCCCCTATTCCTCCACTTAAAGGGGCACTACACACTGTTTAGGGATTGTTCAAGAAATGTTATATAAAAAGGGGAACAATAAAGAGCTAATAACAGCCAGGAGCAGTAGTCTTTTTAAGTGAGGGGCCACCCACAACTTAAAATTGCTTTATTTCCTCCCCTGGAGAAAAACAATCATTTAACCCTTGCAGTGTGGAGGTCATGGCACAGCACGGGTAATTTTTGTATTTTTTATAGATAGGTAATCATAAGCACTGTAAAGCAGAAGTGTTGTTAAATTTTTGAACATAATTTAGCTAATCAAATATACAATTTTTTTTTTATAATCTAGGCCTTTGACAAGGGCATTTAAATTATGTTTATGATACAAAGCATTATATACAAATTAAATAAATGTGTATTTTTTATTTTGTGTGTTGATTTGAGTGTAGTTGAAATATATGAATGATGAAAAAAACAATTAACAGTAGAAGGGAATGAATTAGGGAAGGAAGAAGAACAAATTAATGTTAATTGTTTATAAGATTTTACATAGCAAAAACCATATATTTGATTTCTTTATTTGATCAAATTATTAATAATTGCATGTTTTCTGGAACTGACATTATGTTCAGATTAATAAAAGGACAAATCTTTGATCTGAACATAACAACTAACCAAAATGCATTGTAACAATATTACAAAGTATTTATGAATAAGGCTTCAGCCATGGGTTTATTTATAGAAGAACTGCTAATAGGGATCCTGACATAAAGGCTTGATTTATCTACAAGTTCTCCAAGACTGGAAAAGATAGACTATCATAAGAGAACCTGGGTGATCCAATAAACCTGGAATGGACATCAGATTGCCCTTGTGTTGTAGCTCCTGAGATGGGCTCCTCTTCTCTCTCTTGGCTTTGTTGGTCCCAAGACTCCATCACAGCACAGCCTAAGAAAACACAAATATTACATATGTGCTCAGTTTACAGTTTAAATGGCTTACACTGGGTGGCAATAGTGCCCGCTGTAATTTTACACAGTGCAGCAGAGGTTGATACTTTTCAGTTTTTCACAATTTACTACAGAAAATAGAAATTAGGCAGAGCTTACATGTAATTGGAGGGTGCATTTTCCTGCCCTCCTATGTTGCCTTTAAACCAAAGGTGGGTCATGTCACCGCTGCCCAAAATCACAGTGCCTGGATGTGCAGGATGGGTTGGTAAGTCTTCTCTGACAGTTCTGCTCCTTACAACGGACAGACAATGAGAATACTTACCAATGCTTACTGTGACAGCCAATAGTATTTCCAGCAGCAGTGACCTCTCTTGGATTACTGATACGTTCACTTGTGTATAAATACTGCTGGCTGCTTTGATAGGATCACTTAAATACCATTGTTACTTTCCTGCAAGAGATACAAATTCATAAAATAGTTCCCTGTATACTGTGATTTTCAGACATGAAAATGTTAATGAGTGGTAAACCCAATGCTCTGGGTATAAAGGAGCGTTCATATGTTGTGGTAAAGAGGGCATTCCACATTCCTTGATGGTAATAGGAAAGGAAGCAGTGATATACAGAAAAGTGTATTGATTTTATTGAATTGTTATGTCAGCACATTTATTTGCTGCAGCTGCTTCTCACTTTACTGTCCAGTCACAAGCGTGGGCAGAGATAAGATCTGTAAGTGTTACTTGATTACTTGACATGGAGAATAAAATAGGTATTCTGCTCTGCAGGACAGAGCTGTGCTGTGTGGTGGTGCTGTGTAACTGGGTGAACAGAAATACAAAGCATTGCCATTTAAAACAACTTCCATTTATGAAGTGTATCTGTGTATTTATTTGTTTGCCTGGAGTTCAGTTTTAACATGCACATAAACCGAGGGCAAGCTATTCCCTATTGTTGCCTAATATAATAAAGCAGGACTCAAATGGTCATGTGCCTTAACCCTTTTGGACTTTTCTTTCCCAGCATGCACATTAGAATACATGAAATTCACACTTTCAACATCCAAAATGGTATTTTTTTCTGAAAACAGAGGCCTATAGATCTAAATAATGCCAGTTGCAGTTTTTTATGTCACAAGATGTGAGCACAACTTTCCAAACAAACTAACATGTACATGGGTATAGGGACTTTTAGGGTGGTTTTTTATACCGCTTATGTCATGCCTTGCATGCTGTTTAATCCAATCAAACGCATACTGTGCTTGGTAAGCTTCTAACCTGGCCAAAATGAATGTGTACCCCAAAATGCTTTGATCTAAGTGCTGTCTGGTACATTGCTTCCATGAGAGATTAGGAAACAAACATGTAGAGCATAAGGGCAGGTTGAGTCTCGCTTGAGAATCACACAATCCCACGCAGCTGGAACATTTGCACCACAGCATTGGTTCTTAAAAAAAACAGCATTGGCACATTTACCAGCTGGTGCCAAGGAGTAGTACAACCGCTCACTACCGCGCCTATTTATTCCTTATGGGACTGCTGCAGGGAGACACCATCATGTACACCTCAGGTGTGAACCTAGCCCAAGGCCTGCTCTATATCATGGAAACAAAGCACAGTTCCTTGTTCAACCACAAGTTTGTTCACACACCGATACAAACAACAGTACACATTGTTGTCAGTAATAAAGAGTAAAGGGGAAGTATTGCTTCTTTTCAGCAAGCATAATTATATATTTTAAGTTATTGCAGTGTTTACAGTGTAATATTAACTCAATTATACAATTTGGTTTAGTGGCTTTCATTCAAGTATGTGTTATTTATTGTATCAAATAACTTCTTCTCTTAACACTCCAAACTATTGTGTAGCACTGCACAGCAGGAAGCAGAGCAAGCAGAGTTGTAGCAAGTATGGCTACACCAATGTTCATATATAATTACACATTATACACAGAAACAGTTTTTTATCTGCATTTTTATGTACAAAGGTTGGAATATCCCTCTGTTCTTATTGCAACTCTTATCAAGGACTGGGGTGGGGGGGACTTCTACCTTGCCTTGGGTCCCATTCTGCCCTAATCTATCTCTGCTAACAAGTTATTAATGATGCAAACTTTTAAAAGCACATGTTAGGTTTCTTTGTCTGCCATTATAACATTCTGAGTATGGCTTTAGAAAACCACATATTTATACACAAAGCACCAAGAGAAACAATTCTTAATAAAACAAATATTGTGTTGTTTTAAAAGCCTGCATCTTTATTAACTTAATGTGGATTTCTAGGAAAACAGCTGCATACACAGATGAAATACATATATAGGAGCTGTTTTGCTGGAAAAAGTATTTGTATTTCTGTGCAATCACTTCTGAGAGTTGGAGACAACTAGATTGATAATACCACTACATACAGTTACAGAATACAGTGGTATCCTTACTGCACCTCCACCCTACTGACCAGAAATGAAAGAGCAGCAGAAGAATGAGAAAGCCTGAAAAAAACAACCCTGAAATCAGTTCAAATCTAGGTACTTACCCCCTTTTCCTATAAAACCTTTATAAACAGGTACCCACACTAGTTAGATTTAAATATGAATTTGATGATGTATTGATAAACACAGTGCTGGATTTCACACCTACTGCTGCTATGTCTAATGTGTATAAATAAGATAGGTTGATCTGATATCATTGTGAGGAGCAGAAATGGAAGATGGTGGTGCAGGACTGGAGATTCAGTAAAGAATGGTGAGGCAGAAAAGGAAAATTTAGAGATTCCCTAGCCTTGTGAGTATGCATACTGGCCCAACTTTGGACTTTGCTACTACTATGAGACAGGGTTTTGTAGAATGACCCACAGGAAATGGTGGGCAAATAGCACTGAATTTTGGGCTTGGGTATAAGGTGGTAGAGTAAGTCTGTCTAAGCTGAGCCTATGTATAGTATAAAGTTAGGTTTATAGAGTCTTAGGCTACGTACACACTTGCAATAATTGTAGTTGGAAAACGAACGATTAACGATCGATCAGCGATTATTCACAATTATTTTGAATGAGTGTATTGTGCACAATTCTGTACATGCTAAAACGATTCCATCGTTCAAATATAATCCACCAGTAATGTACACACACAAGATTCGATCGTTTGAACAATGCAGGAAGTGACATGTACAGGAGAAAGTGTATCACAGAACAATCCACGATCACTGAATGACCATACACACTATAGATAGCGAACGATCGTCCTTCAATCCGATCCGCCGGGATGGTTGTTCATTGCCAGCGACATTCCTCGTTCATCAGCGTTGTTGGCCAGTCGTTGTGCACTTTTTTTGTTAACAAATATCGGGCGATCGGTCGTTAGTCATTCGTTTCCAACAATAATTATTGCAGGTGTACGTAGTCTATGAACAATCCTCACTGCACTGTTTTGCTGCAACCTTCTGGGGACAAACCCCACAGTGACAGACCACCTCTGTGCAAATCTCAGTCAAAGATCCCAGTGGCAGACCTTGTTTAGAGACACTCAGTGGCATTTGGTGATCTGGATAAATAAGGATTAAATTTAAGGGCACATGGACAATTATTTTAATCAGGAGGTTAAAAGTCTTTTTGAGGGGTATATAAAAAAACTATAATGTCCATAGTCTAAGCACAGATGCACCTTAAATGCTAAACTTTCCACAATGTTCATGGCTAACAAGATACAAGACTCCTACCATACTATGCTCTCTTTTTACCCCAAAGCAACCATTTAACAGTCATTGTTGACGATTTGGTTTCTTCCTATGACCTTCCGCAGTTTGTAATTTTTTGTTTTGTAGACTTAGTCAAGTATTTACTGGATTGCATGCTATAAGCTACAGACTGAACACCTAAGGTACCTTACTATATGTAAAGGTTTATAGTTCAAAAAGATCTCTGACCACTTCATCAGAAAAACCACAGCACAGTATCCCCTGGTTTGGACTCCACTGAATCTAAATGAGTAATAAATATATAATATGTATTTTTCATTCAGCACATTCACCTCCTCCCTCAACCCCTCACGTCACTCTTCATTCCCCACGAGCCCTGATTAGCATGTTGGAACTCAGAGCAACTGGCGTCTGATTCTCCTCTCCCAGCCAAAAATTGATTAGACGCTTTCTGGAAATATGTGTAGCTAAACCGCTATGCTAATTGAGGGAAATGGAGTTGTGTTTTTGCATGCTTCTGCAGTGATATCACTCCTCCTGCACTGCTTTATGTTACAGCCTGTAACTGCTTCAGTGCCAAGCCATTAGGGATAGATGCTCGTAGGAACAAAGGGTTAATCAGAGAGAACAAAGTGTGGTCAAATGTCACAACTCAACCCAGCACTGAACCTGTGATGGCAGTCTGCAATTAGGAAGCCACCTAGTTTGTAATAAAACCTGTATGTGATTAGCTGGAATTGAAATCAGCATTCTTCATAGCAGCCCAGCAGTGTGTGATCCCTTTCTAATCTGTAGTCAGGAGAGCACTGTATACTATATATCTTACACTGTGATCATGTCCTGGATTTAGGAGATCACTGTACATTATATAGACATACATCATTGTGTGTTCCTGTACTAATACATTGCATTCAAGAGGTAACTATGCAATATATTGACACCCAGCAAATGGCCCACTGCTGTGCCCACTACATTTTACAAACCATGAAATAGGAAATATTTAAAAATCAATGATTAGTCAAACTAACAAGAGAATAATTTAGGGACTGGGTGAAAGGTTTAATGCAAAATAACACTTTTGAATAGTTTAATAATACATTTTTAAAGAGTTGTATCCAAAAAGAGGGACTTTTTTTTATGAAGAAAGAATGAAAGACGGACTTGGTTCTGAATGAGGGAGGGTTCCTCAAAATCAGGAACAGTTGGGAGGACCCGGCTTTGTGAGATCCTGTCTTAAAATATGTAGTTAGATCACTGTATACTATATAAACACTTTTTACTTTGTGATCCTGTCCTATTAAAAGTATTCAGGAGATCACTGTAAAATATTTAGACAACAAGCATTTTGTGATATTGTATGATTATCTGTAGTTAGGAGATCACTATACATTATGCATACGCCCAGCACTATTTGATGTTGTCCTTTATTATGCAGTCAAGAAATTGCTGTACAATATATAGACATCCAACACTGTGTGTTCCTGTCCTGATACTTTGCAGGAGGTCATGTTACATAATACAGACACCCATTTTATACCAGCATCTTTGTGATTCTTGTCTATATTCTGCCGTTAGGAAATCACTGTACACTATGTTATATACTCACAACCAACATTGCTTGATCCTTTCCTAAATTCTGTATTCAGAAATGCAAAATATGTTATACAGAAGCTTCACACCTCCCTTATAGATCATGGCCTGTACTTTTGTTGTTATGTGATGGATTCACATAGGTTTAATAGTTTGGTGTTAAATGAGAAAAAAATTGCTTTAGATAATAGAGAACTAAAATGTAAACTTTTGAAAAGCTGGTAAGCAAAACTGTTGAATTTACAGGAAGGAAATGGGAAAGGCTTGTATTACAAGGAATTAGGTACGCCTCTGTTATAATGCTGTACTAATCCTACAATTTTCTTTCTCAGGTTCCAGTTTTGCAGCTTTTTAAATGTGGTAAATTTCAGTAAATATGGCAAGACTGAATGAATGTATAGCATCATGGAAATCCCCAAAATAGGTCTAATTCCACAAGGCCATGTGAAGTTAGTGGATTTAAGTGTATTTCTACCATATAGCCAGGTTGTGTGATCAAACAATTTAGTTTAAATCTAGAATATAAATATGATTATTACAATTTCTGCAAGGTGGAAACTTAATAATATTTATTCAGTTAAAAGAATTTAGTAAATATCTAAACAGGTATCCTAAGGGTTTCAGGGGTCCAGGGGTCCCCTCTTCATCATGGTTTGTTATATTTGTTTTACAATAAAAATGGATTCTATGGGTTGGAAGGGTACCAACTAGTTTTGGCAGGCACTCCATTCAGTAGCTGGTGGTTGCAACAACCAGCTGCTGTTGAGTGAGCTTGCTAAAAATGACAATAATATGTGGTGCCCTTCCAAACCATAGACAAGGAACACAGTAGTGACATATGGGCAGATAAGAAGAACCACAGTAAACAGTGGGAAACCAGACATCAGAGAGACTTCCAGTAAAATTATAAATGTTGGTATGGATTTAACAAAAATCAGACGTATATATATATATATATAATTATATATATATATATATATATATATATTTAGTTTTTGCATCTATGTATGCGCATTTTTCAAATTTTTTTCCTAATAAATACTGCAGATGATTTACATATAATTCCTAACTTCCTACTGCTGGTCACCTCACTTTTGTCAGCCTTACCTTTGTCCTTCTGTGCTGGATTACAGAACTCCACCTATCTTCACCCCTCTTCACATATATAGATACATACAAATTTGCTACCTGTATGCACACTGTGGGCTTGATTTAGTAAAGCTCTGCAAGCTGGGTGATCCAGGAAACCTGGATGGATTAGGATCATTTAAAAATCATTTACTATTAGTTGGTGAATGTTTTCGATCCATCCCAGGTTTGCTGATCACCCAGGTACTCCCATCTATCTTCTTTAGTCTTGGAGAACTAATAAATCAGGCCCATTCAGTGGGGAAAGGATTCTTGGTGGAGATGTAGTCCTGGAATCATGTCTCCATATATAGAAATTTACCTCTCATTTAAGTCTGTGGGGGGGATATGTTCCTTCTAAAAACACATGAGCAATGCCAGTGCTGTTATAAAAGAAAAAAATCAGTAATCCATTTACATGAGCTCCTAGGAGTCCTGTATACAGTGTACAAAATGACCCCAGGATTTATTTTTTATGCTGTTTTTTTTTTTTTCAAATAGGTGTAATTTTTTTCAAGTTGCTTTTGTAAATGAGGACCAGTTTTTTAGAAACCTCATTGACTGCAAGGATGCCTGAATAATTGTTGTAACATAAAGGAAGATCAGCTTGATTCTTTTAGTAAATCAGGATAATTCCTGACCAAGGTTGCTACAGAAACATTCTGGGAATTTTGCCAAGTTAGATGTAGATATTTTTGCATCTTTGATACATTACTTGAGACAAATCAATGTGCTTTTGGCCAGCTATATACACAAAGATAAACACAGGTCCCTGCAAGCTCCTACAAGAAACACATAACCATTTCCAATGTTCAAACAGGCTTAAAGGTACTTTGCAGTCTGTCTTCATGCTCTTATCCTGGGGGACCTGACTCAATACAGTATTTTCAAATTGTCTGACTCGGTGCTGGGAGATGCAGATTTATGAGGACAGGATTTCGGGAGCTGAGGCTCCTTTGACCCAGAAGGGGCCCACAGGTCTGAGTGGCAGCATTAGAGAGGGGCTCCCTGGTTGGGATTGTGGGGGAGGTGAGATATGTTGTGAATGAAGAGTTATAGATATTTTCTTAGCCCCTGATCTAACTATTTTATTGTAAGTTACCATGCAGTCATATAGCAGCATCACTCCATACCCAGTATTGTCTTATATGCTTATGATTGTTGAAAATAGACCCAAGCCCATCAGCTTCAACCTGCTAGGGTGGTGACCCACAGGGTAAAAAAGCAAAACCTCAGTGACTCATATCTAATGTAACAGTGGGATATTGTTTTAAACTTTTGAAATTACTAAAAATAATTTACTTTTCTTAGCATCTCCTCAGTAGCTCGCACAGACTATGACATTGTGCTCGCACCCTTTAGTGAGTACAGCTGACTGATTGCATATCCCACATATATATTTACCACATTTGTAAAGTGAAGTTGGCTGGCCTAGCTTTGTTTGGTTATTATTAGTACAATGTACTTTCAGACCCTGATCCCTAAGATTATAAATTATTTGCCTGAACATACATTGCAACAGCACATGGATAAAGTGTGGTCTAATCCAGATTTTATCAACAATCCTTCATGGGCACAACAGATGTACGCTGCCCACTGTACTGTATATACCACATGAAACCTTGGATGTGACCAAAGTAAATAGTCAGTAAAAAAAAATTGGGACTTGGTCTGTTTGGCTTGAAAATATATACATTTTGATATATGCAGTCAGTGTAGCAAATGCATGGGTACAGCTGTGTGCCAATAATTCCCAGGTTATGTCCTTGGATGGAAGTGTAGTCGAAGTTGGTTTATGGCTATTCCAAAAAACCGGGTATGTGCATATACAGTGTTATAAGGCATGGCAGCTATACCTGTATTGACTACCTGCCAATGGTTCCCTTAGGAGACATTTGGATTCAGGTCAATATAAGTCTGTGCCAAATATCTAGGTGTGGAAAAGGAGCTGTATTATATCATAAAAGAGTTCTAATTAAAGCGCCAAACTGAACATGACACTACATTACTAATAACCACCATGTTTGGCGTGCAGGATGTGAAATAAGTACATGTGATACTCATCATTCGTGTATATCCTATAGCCCAAAAATCTCCACCTAGTGGAGGGGAAGCAAGGAGCAGGACAGCAAAATAGCTAACTAATTTTGCCAGACCTTCCTGGCTGTTTCGGGGCCTTGCTTCTACAAACATTCCTCCCTTCCCCAATTGAAAAACTTAACAGACCTCAGATATAGCTGCTGCCTCATTGTGCTGTATGCCAGTCAGTTTTTATGCCACATGCGATAGGTGGTTATGATCCGCTTCATGTTCTACCTACCTATTTAATGCTTAGGTAGCTAAATATGTTTAATAGCTACATGTAATCTCAGTCAGATTACTTTTTGCAGCAAAATTGCAGTGTTTCATTTAGTCTTATTACATAGAGTTGCTCTTTAAATCTCTTTCCATGTTCTATAGTTGTGATCAGACATGCAGACGGGTAGTTGTGCTAATATTTCTTCTCACAACTTTTACTCTTCATGTTCGCTGACCCAGTGCTGACACCTACACAGAGATCCATCACTTCTAATCTCTCACGTTCTGCAGCCTTCTCAGTAGCCGTCTTCTATCCACATGTCTTTCATCAGACACATACAGGCCTGTCATGTCTACATTGGTACATCTCCACTTTATTATTTAGGCACAGTTGAGTAGTAATGAAGGTTAATATTCATCTAGCTCAGGGCTTTACAAATGGCCTCTGTGGGGGTCTCTGTGCCAGCACTCCCTTCACACAGAGTATCTTATATAGAAATCCCCTTCCCCCAGTGCATACCAGCAGAGGTTGTAGACAGGAGGTTATGTGAAATAATGTGAACATTTATAGGGATGATATATGGAGAAACATGAGGGTTGAGTTAGAAGGGATTGTGCCAAACAACAGTTGAATTCACAGTAAATGGCCTCCAGGAGCCATGATTGAATTTAAGGGTAGAAAACAAAAACAGGTAGAGGTAAAGATGAGGAGGCCTGCAATGCATATTTAAGCAGTTCCTGTTTTCAGGTTACTGTAGATATCAGCACTAGTCCATCCATTGACAAAATGAAGCCGCTATAATGTAACAAAAAAAAAAACATCTAAAAGAAGAGGTTAGAAGTTATTACCTGGCCCACCACTGGTGTCTTGGATCTTCACTCTTTAAAGAGCTGAAGTATCTAAGGCATCTGAGAGGCTTCCGGGAGTGTTGGATGCATCTTCCCATTTGTACGCTGTTGTTCCACCTGCCAATTGCTGTCCCTACTGTATGAGGCAGGAGAAGTTACAGCATGCAATATGGAACCAGGCACCCAACATTCAAAAAAGTCAAAGACTTCTTTTAACCAGAGTCGCTCTACAAGAGAGTAAAGCCCCAAGATACAGGTGGCAGAACAGGTAAATGCTTTTTTTTCATTTACAACAGGAATTCTTTAAAGCAGACAAGTATCAATGCAGGGCAACGCAAAAAGTTTACTTCAAACACCCCCCACACTTATGCACACAGAAACACAATCACTTTTCTGCCGCCCTCTTCAGATGCCTGGAGCAAAAACATTTCCTGTATCTCTGGGTATAAATTAGTATGTGAGTCATTTCATCAGCACTGGGACACCTAGTGCCGCTAGTGCCATCACATGGGATTAGGGGATAAACATACATCTGTCCACTTTAAAAATGCAGATTTTCAAGTTAAATTGTAGCTGTTCAAACAAAGACCAATGTGACATAATCTGAGGAATCTGTAATTGTTGGATGATTTCCATTCAACATAAACATGTTTGCATGTTTTTCTTAAGTAAAATGATTATATATCAGCATTTCCTGTACCTGGAGGCATCATTTTGATATTTTCTGGCATGTATAGTTTGTGAACGTATAAGCAACTTCTCTATGTGGAACAATCCTTAATCCAAAAGAAGCCAGAATTCTGCAGTTTATGGGTATCCTTCGATTTCAGGGACCCCCAAAATATTTTGTTATATTTTAGTGGCTTTTTTTAGCTTTCTCAGGCTTGGAAAACTAGGAGTCACTTTGGGCTTGATAACTTTTTTTTGTTAATATGGTGATACTGTGATGATTAGTAATGTCAAATATAGAGTACAGAATAAAGTGGGTCAGAGTGTATAATATGCAGCAAAGCATACAGAGTTAAGCAGTCTGTTTTATAATGTACAGTGAAGCATACGGGGAGGAACCATCTGGAGTAAGTTATGTACAGCAGGCCATACCGGAAAGAGCTATATGTAATGCACACCGAAGCATTTAGATTTAGTTAGTTCAGTGCAATTCAATTTATATCACAATATAGAGAAGGAAGCTGACTAGAGTATTTACAGGTATGTGGAACACGTGGAGGGGGAAGATTCTTTCTAAAAGTATGAACTGTAAAGGATAAGTAAATGATTGAATTATAAATAAGAATATATATTCCCACACAACCCTCTCCTAATCATAAATTATTCAAAGGCCTTGTGACATCCATGGATTAGAGAGATTCTAAGGCTGATTTACTAAAGCAAATGAAAATCTTCAGTTAATAAATTGAAATGAAGAGAGTTCAATTATCCAATTACATTAAAAAAAACACATTTTTCATTTCCACATTGGGTATTTATAGTGAACACGGCTACAATTTATGAGTGAAAATCCTTAACTACTTTAGACAACCCAGTTGTTTCCAATTGATTACCTAGCTACTAGCTGACTCATTAATCAGGCTATTATACTGCAAAGAGAGTTTTTTTAAGTGGTAAAATATGAATTCAGTTGGACCCATGTGGTTTTCTGGGCAGTGCATTATACTTTTCTTAACATTTAAGTCAATTTCAGTATATACAATTAGGTAATCTAGATTTCAAACCATGCAGAATGACACATAATATTCTGACGCACTTCCCATCACTGTTTCCTACAGTGGCATCCAGTTTTTATGTTTCCACTCAACCCTAATCTAGTCCACACAGTTTTAAAATGTATACAGCAAATTTTATGTCGATTATTTTTATTACGATGCATAAGGAGTTGATACTTTTAAAGCATGTAGACATTTTTAGGTATAAATGAATGTATCTGGTGAAAATCATTACTTCTATATCCTCGCCACCAGTATTTGGTGCTGTCCTAGGGCCTTCTTTCCATAAATATAGAAATGGTACAGCAACCAATGGGCCATTCACGGAATATCTATATAACCCACAGGTCTGATTTACTTAATGCTTTCTGAATTATTCTTTAAATAGTGCCAGTGGCAACTCGACTGTGCAGAGGGCAGAGAGTTAACCAATCAGTTTTGCTTATTCTATAGCCAGCTAAAGATGATTTCTGATTGTTGTGGCCTAGTGAACATAAACATCATCGTCTATGTGATACTGCATGAGTCTTTAATGTGCACAGGGATGAATACAATGGGTTTGATTTACTAAATAATACGGACCCCTTGCAAGGAAAAAATCACTGAGCTTTGTTAATGAGGTAAAGAAGTCATGCAAAGAAAACCCATTTGCCGGCAAGAAGGATTTTTACTTGCATTTTATTTTACTTGCTATTTTACTTACTCGATTGAAGTGAATTCAGGAAATCTTCACCTTTTATATTATAAATATTCATTAGAAGGGGGATAGTTCACTTTGCTAGATAAACAGCCTAATCTTAGTAACTCTGCCCTGATATGTTGATGGTCTGAGCATGAAGGACATATGTACAGATGTTCATGTATAGTGTTCAGCTGAGTCAGGGATGAGGACACTTGGAGCATTTGCAGAGACACTGTGATCTTGAATGGGAAAAAAATCACGATATAAAGTTGCTGACAATTTTTTCCTTCTACATTTTTACTGTTAAGTGATTACTTGGTACATATTATGTATTTCTTTCATATAACAGGGATAATAATCCATAACTTGTCAACAAGCAATGCCCACCAGTTGTACATTATATATTAGGCTGACATCGCTGGGTAATGCATTTAGAACTCTTTGACTTGCTTTACTTATACTTCTACTCCCAGCCAGAATTATCATGTGAGGAGGATTAAAAGATGTTCTTAAAAAAAATAATTGTACAACAATATACTATAGCTAGTAAGTGGAATGTGTGCCATGCTTTTCATATTTGTTTTTACTTGGGATGAGGTAGGGTTAGAACCTTATTCAGGTTTTAATTACTGTCGATAGCTGATCTCCTGATGACACCCAGTCACTGATACACAGAATGTCAGTGGTACCAAATAGAGTAAATGTCCATGATGGAATTATTGATATAAAAAAAAACTTATATTGACTAGAATTTGTATCCACATAGAGGGATCAGTGCTATTGTTTCTAGTGCTTTAGTTCATATCTGAGTGATCTGGTGTGCTAGGTTTGAAAAATCAAACTTCACACATTGTGGGCACTTTCTTACTAGTGCACCACCCTCAGAGCCATGTGGAAAGCATTCCGTGTTTTCTCCTGTTTAAATCCAAAAAACCCATATATTTTTATAGGGTCCCTCCCACTTGGTTCTTTTCTTGAAAAACTGATACACTTGAACATATAATATTGCAGGATAACTATATAAGACACTATGTTATTGTAATATGATATTATCTATAACATTGCAAGATAACAGATTTAATTTCAAAGCAAACATAACTGTTGATTATTATCATTCTCTCTTAGGCGGTGTACACACGTTAGATTTTTGTCATTGGAACTGAATATTCGTTTCCAACAACAAAAGACTGATTGGTGAATGAATGAGCACTGTACATACAGTGCCATTCTGCTCTATGGCGAGGAGAGAGAACTAGTGAGTGGCATCCCACGGAGCTCTCTTCCCTTCACCTGCATTGAGATCCTTCATCTTCTGTTGTTCATGTTTCACCCAAACAAATCCATAGACGACGTCGGACGGCCTCTATGCACATTAGATTCTCAATCCTAGACAAGCCTTGCAGGCTTTTATCAGCCAATAATCATCTGACATATGTACATAGCCTTAAAGAAGATAATAGAAATTTTATTGAAATTTATCTTAGATCACTGAAAAACTGTAAGCCAAACATGAGCTATGAGATTATGCTGGTGTCCTGTATGCAGTGCAGACACAAGACACAAGCAGAAATGGGGCAATGACCGAAGAATAAAATGAGCTTGGATTGTGGAAATAGAGAAAAAGGGTTGCAGGGATAAGTTCAAAATGTCAGAACTAAAAGTAAATGGACCCCATGACTGATATACCTAGTGGTGATATCTCCCAAAGCCTGTAAGTCTTGCAGCCTGGATGCTCTGGGAGGCTCATAATGAGGCTTCATCTTCAGGCAGTGGTAATATGCAATACAACTTTCCAGACCCCCACTCTACTTCTATTGTTACTGGCAAAGAAATCTTGAAGAGTTAGGGGTTCAGGACTAAGACATCAGGGCTAAGAGATAGGGGTTCCAAATCACTGGAAGCTGAAATAATGTACTAAGCCTCACATACAGTGTCACAGTGGAGGAGTACAATAATGTGGATAACAGTACACATCTTGCAGCACATAGTCAGGAGTCTTAGCGGAAGAGGGGAACAATGGAGACTTAGTAGAAGAGGGGAACTATGGAGTCTTAGTGGAAGAGGGGAGCAATGTAGGTGACAGTGCATGGTCTTTAGCAAATAGTCAGGGTTAGAAGAACTCATAATGAAGCAGTGGAACAGTTCAGATAACAGTATAAATCCCACAGAGCAGTGTTGGTGGTAGAAGAAGCCACAGTAGAGCATAGCAATGGTGCAAATGACAGCTTGCAGCCTGTAGGATAGTACAAGTGGTAGATGAAGCCACCATGGAGCATGGCATTGGGGTGCAAATGTGTGCAGATGAGGGCAGGGGTAGAGGAAAGCACTGTGTAAAAGGGATAGTTGCAGAAAACAGCACTTTAACTGTAACTCCAGAACTATAGTAGTAGCAACTATATATAGTAGTAACTATAGAACACATTCAGGGATAGAAGGATCCGCAGTGGATGGAGGTATTAAGATGATTAACAATGTACAGCTTGTAACACAAAACTGGGGGCTGATAGAGCCTCAGTAGATGGAAGTGTCTAAATGAGAACAGGGACTGGGAAATGATGCTAAATGGTTGCAAGAATTTTCCAGCCGTAATGACGAACCAGGAAATGCCCTTTCTCTTTATATTGTATAGGAAGCATATACATTTATTTTGTTTTATTTTCTGTAATTGCATTGGGCTTGTGTTTTTCGGCCAGTGTGACATAGTTCTTTGTCAGGTGGAAATCAATGTGGCACTGATGTGGCAATACGGATTTGGAAAAAGAAAATGAAGCTATTTAAAAATGTCTAAAGGATGCTGCCAATAAACTCTCCAGTATCAACTGTGGTGCATCTGTGTATCAGAAGGAACTGGGTCAGTGCCAAGATTTAATCCACTAACATGGAAACATCTGAATCCAACTCCCAGGACTAATGAATGAGCATTATGAGACACCTTTAAATGTGTCGAAGGTAGGGTTTGGAAAGATCTAGCCCTAAGAAACAAGGATTGAAAAACCCAATAATTAAAATCTTGTATAGGCTTTAAACAATACCAATATTATTGTAATTTCAAATATCATAACAATTATTTTTTATTCTTGAAAGTCTTCAGGACAATGACCTGCTCCATTTTCTAATATAGCTACTGTGCAGTCTCTCTATTGTATTGATGCAGTCTACATGTTGCCTTTAAAATAATTTTGCAGACATAGTCAAAAACTTTGTTTTGTGTTGTCACCTCCTGACTTACAGGAGACTTACTACTTACTACCAGACTTACAGCACTATATTTTTAACTTGTAACTAGTATAAATATGAGGGCTGTAGCCTATTGAAGATGAAAATATCAGGCAGCATTCCCATTAGCTGGTAGTTGTTATAGGAGGCAGGACTGGCAGTCCAATGACAACCTTTTTTTCTGTTCTGGTATTTCAAACCAGTTTCTTCCACACCATCATTTTGCTCCCTGGCACTGCCTCGACTTCCTTATTTTTCACAAGTGCTGGGTGCACATGTATGGTCGCCAGCAGAGAGTACACAGTCGCTGTTGGACAAATGATTCTCTAAATATCATCCTGTCTCTGCATGGATAATAACTGATATGTGCTCTAGCTGGGGAATAAATTATCCTGGCAGCTATCTTACAAGCAACGCCAGCTCTATCCCAGGAGTCTTCAAGCAAATCAAACACACCATTTTCAAGAAATGCAGAGGAAAAATCCTTACAAAAAAAAAAAAGGTGAAAAAAAAAATTATTAACATTTCTATGCAATTTTTTGATAGAGGGGATTAATCTGGATGTATGTCCTTTGTTAGTTAAGACAATCCCTTCCTAGACCTACCTGACCTATGTTACAGTGCTGGATTTACCCATTTTTAAAAGTTAATGATTAAGAGTTCTTCTTTAAAGTGTTCAGGTAGATGAAAAGTTGGCAATGGGTGAACTATGTTTTCATTTTTCTGACATTTGTCTTTAATAATAAAATACGCATGCTTACCCTGGAGAGATTTGGCTGTTTGGTTTAGTTCCACCTTTGGACACTGCTTTCACATTATGTCGCACTTGTGTTAACCATGGAACAGCTAGCATAAAAACTAAGTAATTAAACTTTCACTTGACTTCCTCTACCTCCCCGTGTGGCATGGCCTGTATTATCTACCCACAAGCAGTACACAAAAAAAATAAACACATCCGTTTAAAGCAGTGTTATCTTCTTTAATTGGATGATGTTGACATGTTATCATGTCACAAACCACTGGCATGTGGATTAATATGAACTATTTGGCAACTTGTCACAGTATTATTGCAGTGTGGAATAGCAAAACATCCCCGTATTAGTAACATGTAATTGTTACTGTTCATTGTGGACCTAAACAAAAGAAATACATGATCTAAACAGCAATATTCCATGTGTGAACATAATGACTTTTTTCACTTAAGCAGAAAAAAATGCAGTTAGAATATGCAAATTAATTAAGAAATGAAATCCCACTGATTTAACTCATGGACATACTTTAAAAAAAAAATTTCTGCATATCCCCCCCATCATCACTAAAGCCCAGAACATCCTATGTGAATATTGACTTTTCTAAAAAGTACAATTTGCTTACTTTTAGGCATCCCTATGTTCCTTGTGTCACTGCATTTGGGCCTTGTGAAAGGCTGCTTGGACATTGAATTGTAGGAGGTCGGGAAGCATGTACCCATATCCCTTTAGTATGTATTGTAGGGGAGTGTGTTGACATAGTGGGCATACGTAAGGATGTAGGGCATATATTTGTGTGTGGGTATGTAGGCAGGATTTCATTCTCTCAGGATTTTTGAGCTTCCAGCTCTGGTGTTTTCTGTAACACAAGGAAGTTTTTTTTGCTTTTAAAAGCCATTTGTGTCTTAGAGGAAGGGGGCTAAGAAAAGTGTATCTTCTATTTTCCATGCAAGGGCTGCTTTAAGAAAATTTTTTGGCTAAAGTTAGTCTTTGTACAGATGGTCACTTGTTACTTGAAAACATTATTTAGTAATTTTTTTTTCCAGTGACAGTAGAAATGAACAAGTATTGTACAGACAGTGTTGTTCCATTTTATGTAGAGGGGAGGGGGAGAAGCATCCCACTGCGTCCTAATAGTAAACTTTAGCTGTCCTTTGCAGTTTTTTTATGTTTAGCGATCCAGTGCATCAGAACAGCTGTACTAACACTAGATGACGGGTGACTAGATCACCCAAGACATTTACTAATGATCAGCTTGGGAGAAACAAAATCTAGATTTTTCTGGGACTTTATACTTTAAAGCATATCCTTGCTTACAATGAACAGCCCCTGGAGTTCCGGATCTCTAATGAGATTTAACATTGTGCAAAACTAGTGAGGGTGGTACGTGCGCCCAAAGAAGAATATTCAGACTTTAGATGATGTATACTGGCACCTGGCACTCCCTGCTGTTTAGAGAAGGCAAGGATTTAAAAAGCAAGCTTCCCCCACAGGTGCACATCTCGTATTTAGTAACGGATGATGGTGATACTGTATATCTGTCTGTCCTCATCAACATTATGGAACATCTGACATAGTATTGACTTATAGCCCTTGAATCCCAGTAAAATACGATGCTACAAGCTTGGTCATATGATGTTTGGAAAGTGAGCCATTCGTGACTGGCTTAAAGATTACACTTTGGGCAAATGGGGTAAGGTGCAACCCTCTGGGTCATTAGTGTGTAAGTGACCCAAAAGGAAGAATATCCACTGCCTTCTACCATTACCAACCTGATATTGAGCTAAACTTCCTGATTCCTTACATACAGTATTCATATTAAGAATCCACTAGAGGGCTCATGACACAGAAATGCTGCAAGCTGGGGTTACTGCCCTCAGGATTGACCCTAAACAGCTAAAATGTTTTTGGAGTTCCTCTTCAATTCTGTTGCGTGCAAAGAGATTTTCTGTGCCAGTGGAATTCAAATCAAATTGGAACCTGAGGCTACATCAAATAGTTACTGAAGGTGGAGTTATATTGCCTTGCTAAATACAGCTATGGTTACAAAGCATACTTTCCATATGCTTAGACTGGTGCAATAATTGTGCATATGTAAAAGGAGAAAGAGGAAAGTATCATATGGAACTCTGTTTAGCGAAGCTTAAAGACTAAATTACAGTGCCCATAGCAACCAGGTTAGAAGTTATATTATAGTGTTCTGGCTGCCTATCATGAATAAAAGTGGAATCCAATTGGCTGCCAAAGTTAAATTTACATCAGGGCATGTTGTGCTGCATATTTAAAAATATATTACAATGTGATGTTCAGTATAATTCTAAACTATAAATCTGTCACCATTATTGAATCTCTGTAGATGTCCTTCTGCATAATCTCCATATATATGCAAAGAAATTATTCCTAGTCAATTTTTCTGATTCAAATCTTCAGAACTTCAGTGCCATTTTATCAAACTCTTTCCCACTTGCTACTAAGCACCGGCAGGATTGACATAACTTTGAGCACAAACTGAAATGTTTTTATTTACAGCCGATTCACTGATCAAAGTGTAGTAGGTTAACATACTAACAGACTAACATAGCCTAATTCAATCAGATTCAAACCTATTTTGGAAAATTGCATTATTAATTTCATATCTGTTTCCTTGCTTTGTGGCAATACACCCAGGATAAGATATTTATTCCCATGACTCATTACCCTGATAGTGACATGAATATGGACATTGCAAAGCGCTGAATAATATGTTGGTGCCATATAAATACAAGATAATATTAATCGTGTTTCTTTATAAAAATAATTAAAGTGAAAAGTATTGTACTGCATAAGGTTTTGTGTGTGAGTCAGTTTTTTTAATTCTTAACCATGGTTATTAGATTACAACCCCAACATCAGGGAACTGCATATCACCAATAGAGAAGTTTAGGATACTGGAGCTATAACATATGCAGCTGTTTACATACCCAGAATTGTAGCGGACAGGCTGTACGGGAGCTGTAAAATATGCAAGTGGACAGGCTTGTGGGTCCCCACTGGTATGATGTGACAGAGAGGAATGCTGAGCTTGTTCATGATAAACATATGGTTTTATAGCGCACACACAATCATAGAGTGCGATGCGAAAAAGCCATGTCCTAGTTTTTGCCACACAATTGCAGAGAGCAAAGTGGTCCACAGGTACATAAAACAGATAAATGTTGCGTTTCCCCTTACACCCATATCAGAAGACAGCTGTTATCTTTTAGCACAGCCTATGGTTGCATCTGCAAAAGCGGAGAGTACATTTGTCCAGCACTGAGATATTGGCAGCCTGTGGTGAATGCAGGCATGAAGAAACATTGCTGTTTTGTCTTCCACAATATGTGATAAAGTCTCTTTGATAAACAGAATCAATAAGAAAGTAACAGACATCTATTTTGATGATGCCTTTAGAATCAAATTCAAGCTCCTGTGCTTTGCCTTCAAATCCCTCCACAGTTATTGTCCCACTTATATTTCTGACCTGGTAAAAAATACCCCCCTAGTTGCTCTCTTCACTCCTTTAATGACCTACTGACATCCTCACTCATAACCTCATCACACGCATGGCTCAAGGACTTTTCTAGAGCTGCCCCAACTCTCTAGAATGGTCTTCCTCATCCTATTTGGCTTGCTCCTACTTTCTGCTCATTTGAAAATAACATTAAAAACCTATTTTATCAAACTTGCCTACCCATTTTCTTCCGTCTTTTGAAACCGTCACTACCTCCCACCACTACATATCTACCCTCTTATTGTGTCTTACTTCCCCCACCTCCTTAATTGTAAGCTCTTTAATGCAGGGTCCTCTCCTCCTCCTGTATCACTGTCTATATTTGTCTGTCATTTGCAACCCCTATGTAATATACAGCGCTGTGTAATATGTTGGCACTAGATAAATCCTGTTTATTATTATTATTATTATTATTATTATTAATAATAATAATAATAATAATAATATTAATAATAATAATAATATTAATGCTTTGACACAGAGTTACTAGTAAACTGGCCAACTTTACACTGGTTACTGCAAATTACCAGAAGCCCAATATTCCGTCCTCTTCTCTGCAGGTGACATCAGCCCCAAGGCCCACAAGTCTCAGACTCCTGTATTCCCTGTTCCTCTCTGATGGCTGCCTTCTTGGAAACCTCTAAAATATTTACCAGTTTTTTTTTTCTCGGAATAAATAATAAAACAGGCATGTTATGTAGCCATAAGAGGCCATCAGTTCTTCTTCTACAGTATTTTTTCTGAATATACATAGCACCAAGAAAAATGTGGTAATCCCCGACTGTGCTAATTTACTTTTGACATCTAAAATAATCTGATTGTGTTTCCAGTGCCTGCCATGAAACTTTTTATTTATGTGTAGCTCCATATTTTACAGTTTATCCATCTTTCTCCCTCTACAGTTTATATTCCCTATGGTGTATATGTCTAGACTTCAGTTTTATCTCTTGTATAACATTGTAGCCAGCTCTTACATTCTAGTTTGTACATTCTGGTATTGTCCATTCATTAGACTATTCTTCACCCCTCTGTGTATCTGTATGTTTGCCTGTACCTCTCCCCTCTCTGGGTACCCCCTCCTCCCACTCATTCTCTTCTAGTGGTGACCCCATCCATAATAGGACTGGGTTGGGTTTTATAAAAGCAGTATGGAGTTATTTGGGGCCTACTGACCTCTGACCTCATCTCTCTCTGCCTCAAAGCGCCATCGTAAAGACGCCTTCCTTCCGCCTGGCGTTTTATAGAGACTCAGACCCCACGTGGGGAACATTTGCAGGGGCCCCTGGATTAACCCCTTTCCCTCTGTCACCGGAGAATAATGCAGTGTGCAACAGCCCCTCCAGAGAAAGATACAGATTATGAAATTGGATCTCAGTATTGTGATGTTAGATTACAACCTCATGTTTAAACCACTGTGATGTCATCCAAAGACTGGCCAGTCTCTTAAATAGCTTTGCTTTGAATTTTAGATTTACAGCTTTATTATTGTCCTGACTGTGCCATGTGCTAATAGATGCTGTAAATGAAAAATTAAGTTATGCCTTCAGCAATAAAGAGTATTTGTTGGGGGTTTCAGTAAAAAAAATAGATTTACTGGATATGTGCCTTATTTTAATTTTATTGTTTTCTCATTTAGTCTTCACAGATTGTGTATGCTGACTGCGTGATTGTGTATAACCTGCACATGCTAAACCAAATACATTTATATTCATATATAAATAGCTATATTACCTATAACTAAATTTTCACTTTTTTTGAGAACATGCAAAAAACAAAAAATCTTCGGTGCCCAAAACCTTCACATAGTGGGCCTGATTTATTAAAACTCTCCAAGACTGGAGAGGATACACTTTCAATGGTGAAGCTGGGTAATCCAGCAAATCTGGAATGGATCTGGGGCATTCAAAACATTTGCTAGCAAATGACTTTAAATAAATCTATTGCAGGTTTGCTGGATCACTTAGCTTTAATAAATCAGGCCCAATGCGTCCACCCTCTTTGTGAAGCTGATTTGACAAAACAGTGCACACAGGTCAGGACAGCTGCATTGAGGGAATCACTGCAGATGATAAGCTATTTTCCTGTTACAGAAATTCCTTAGCTAAAAGATTCCAGAGAAAGTAAGACCCAGAAAAGGAATTTAAAATTCAAACCTTTCTATTAAGGTCCACTTCATTTAAAGCACTAATGCCGCCATAATAACTATGTGTTTATCGCAGAGAGGTTTGTAACTTTTCAAAATTGCAGTGGGAATATGTTATTTTAGACACAAGTAGCACTTAAAAAAGGCAGAAAAGGTTTGCATCCATCAGCATTAACTGAAGTGGAGGCATACAAATGCTTGCAAGAAGTATTTTTGTAGGCAACTATAGGTTTTACAAACTTTATTTAAAGTGGAACTGTCCTTTAAAAAAAAAATACAAGCAGGCCTATTGTTTATTGCAGAAGGGATAGGAGATGTCTCTTCGGCAATAAAAAAAAACATAACTGTTTGCAATCTTTTCTGTAATACAGAGTGAGATGAAGATGTGCAGGTCAGTGTACAATCCTGGCATACCTGATTGCTGAGAATGAAATACTCAGCTAACTAAAGATCCGGAAACCGAAACCGAAAGAAGAACAGGTAAGGATGGCAGTGGGTGAGGAGTGGATTATTGGCAGAAAGCTAAGAAAATAGGAATTAAGGTTTACAAAAGTAAAGAGAAGGGGGCTACACCCATATAATGAGTTGTCCGGTTACTGAATCGGATGTGATGCAGAATTGCTGTATTTGACTTCAGCATCTCTCCAGTCACCAGAATGCCACCACCTTACAACCTCATCAAGTGGAACTCCCAGGAAATCCACATACAGTTATTCAGATTGTGTACTTCTCACCCCTAAACTTGGTGGGCTGTTTCCACATTCCATCTGTGAATTGCTGCTACACTTTGGAGTTCATTTTGGGATTATTAGTTTTAATATACAGTACTTTTCTTTTGTTCTTTTATCAGGCCAGTGTGCTTTTCATTTGAGTTTTTTATTTTTTCAGTATTGAATGTACCTTAATTGGTATTGAACCTTTGAAAAAAAAAGGCAAATTTATTGCAGTTTACCAGTCCATAGATTGGGTGCCTGTATTCGATTTCTTTTATTCAGAGTATTATTCCTAAATTTTCAAGATGACCAAATCACTGTTTTCTGCTAATCCTGTTTGAAATTCTGTAAAGCCAAACTTAGTGGCGAATCCACTTAGAGGAGAATGGTGAACCCTGTAACTACATACTGACTGTTTTTAGGGCTAGTAGCCAAACTTCTGTCCAAAAAAGAATAGGCAGCTGGGCTCTACCAAAAGGAAACATGTCCCAGTGCAAAAAAATAAGCTTTTTGTTGCAGCTTTGAGGACTTTATTGATTTTAGAGGTTTAGACTGTCAGAGGTTGATCGACCCACAGGGTGACAGTGCAATGACAGTGCAATGCTGCAATATGAACAGCCCACATTTATAAAAAAAAAGTCTGTATTATGAAAAATAAAAATACCACCCCTGAACCAAAAACATTATTTTTTAAAGGCAGCCTATCGGTCTGCTTCACAAGCATCACAGGCCATTTTAGTCCATGAGATGAAGAATGCATGGAAGGAATATGCTACATTCAACATCTACTACAGCAGCACCAATGTTTCAAAGCAGAGAAGAGCGCTGGTTGCTGATTGGATCACCAGACTACAACTCTAAAGTGATTGGTTTATGCATCTGCTAATCATGATGTAGAGGCATAAAAGCAATGAACACCGGTATGGGGCAATGGCTTCTTGACTGAGCTCTGAAGCGTTAAGTGTAGAAACCGAGAGGAGCGTTGTGACAGTCCACATGGTGTTTTTGTACTGCTTGGTCCAGAAATGGATAGTTTTTGTCTGTTTGTTCTGCTGGGCAGTGGCATAGGGAATACCGTAGCAACCAAAGCAGGTGGAGGGTTTCAGGTGCCCCATCCAAAATTTAGCTAGGGTCATGTGTTCTTTGTGCACGACTATTCTTTTCTTTTTGTTTCTGAATGAAATTTATGTCTGTATTATTAGCCTTATTAAGAAGAAAAGGTTCATAAAGATAAAATAACAAATTAAGTTAACTAGTTTACCAAATAAAGCTAACTAATTCACCCTAGTAAATGAAATGTATTATTGCACATAATACTCATTTGATTGCTGACTGAAGATCTTTATATACTGTGTGAATTGTGACTATATTTATATATATATATATATATATATATATAATTATTTTATATATATAAATAAATATATATATATATATTTAGTCAATCAATAGGCTCAAAATACACTGAAGACAGGCAAGGGGAGGTGGAGCAATGGATGCCTGAAACAGGAAAACATTGGTAACCAGAGAAGCAGTCAAAGGTACACATTTACCTTGTATTACAAAGCAGCATTGGCACTCATGCGGTGACATGAAGCACAGAGGGTCATAGAGAACACACAGGGTCACGGAAGGCTCAGATCAGAAGGCTTGTGAAGGCTCAGGTGGCATCACAAGATAAACTGCAGTGGAGTTAGCGAAGCAATGCAATTCTCAAAAGCAAAATAACATGCTGCTACACCTTTAAGTATTAGGGCCAATCAGAGTTCTTTCCTGGACTGAAACTGCCCACTTTTATTTCACTGTATGCAGTCAGTTATTCACTTTGATCATCAGTGTTGGGTAAACTGACCTGAGTGGCGCAGCTCCCTGCTCAAGGAACCCCTAGCAATTTCTGGAGGAACCCTGGTTGAGAAAAACTGAGCTGTACTGACCCTAAAAATGATGATAGCCTATTTACTTTGTATAATGCACTGAGTTGTCAGTCCAATAATCTGATGTTATAATCCTACACTATATTAAAAGAATCAAAACTACAATTTGTTTATATAGTTCATGTAAGATCTTGTTAAATTAGTAAAATTGTGTAACGTCTTTTCATACAAGCTCTTGGACTACATAATTGTAATGGTGGATCTAAATGAGATCTTGCAAGAAATGAGTTGTTGGTGGTCTATAAAGGATTGCAGAAATTGTATTTAAGATTAATATGCTGTAAAGATGGCCGAAGCAAGTAATAAAGGGACATTAGGTGGAGGGCCACATGATGGGATGGGGGGGGGGGAGTCTGGGAAGCAGAGGGTTAAGGTGATCGGGTAAAGGAGGGGTCAGAGGGGATAGTGTATAAAAGGTCAAGAAGTGGGGAGAAGCTCATAAAATTTAAGGGGAGCAGTGGAAAGGCTTTCCCACCCACCCTTCCCAATGTTGGTGGTGACTGGGCGGGGGGATTACGTTTTGTCATATCAGCTGGAGGTTTTTTGCGGGTCCATGAAAGTGGGGTTTTGATGCATATATGGCAGTGGGGGGTGTGGATCCCATCAAAGTATAAAGTTCCCGTATTAGTGGGCCTCATGGGACACTGGGTTGTTGTAAGGGCTCGGTGTGAGTAGTCGGATACCTGTAAACTGTCCCCGAGTCGGTGTGGTAGCAGCTGAGGGCCTTTTTGGGGAGAGCAGGAGTATCCAGGTAAATTGGGAGTGATTGGTTGTACTGTTATGGACCTTTAAAAACCTGTTAGAACTGTTAAACTGGTAAAATGTAAAGATTGGTTGCTACAATGTTTTTTTCTGGTAAAAGAAAATAAACCGTTTTTTCTTATAAAAAGGCTGCTATGGCCAATTTTACCCAAGGAAAGGTTTCTGTGTGGTTATTTTCAAGTTTCTTGGTGAGAAAAGGAGGAGGTGGGAAAAACTGGAAAGCAGAGGTAAGCAAGACTCCATCCCCCTCTACACTTGTCATGTGTATGGTCAGCCTAATGTATGGGGGTGCACAGCAAACATCACATAACAGACAGGTGTTCAATCACAGTGTTTGTAATTATTTGTTCACTGAACCAGAATACCCATTTGGATCAGAAAGGTCTCATACATTTATTATTCCTAGCGAGGACAAAGGCAGCAATAATATTATACCAAGGTATTTAACCATTTATACCCAAAACAAAGAAAAAAAATATTTGGTTTTAGATGTACTTTACAGAGAACCCCTTTTAGTGAATGGTATGAGGTTACCCCCATACTATAAGGGCTGATTGTTCTTTTTTTCTAGTGCAGTATTTCTCAACCAAGAATTGTCCAGAGGTTGCTAGGTGTTGTTTGTGGAATGGGCAATGTCTGCTTTTTCAACAATGTGTGTTAGGAGGGGGTATTCCTTCCACTTATTAGTACACTAACAACTAATGTAACATGGTGTAATATGGTACATTTCTATAGACCGCCAATGTAAGATGACGGCTTGCATGTTCTTCTCTTTACTCAAAATTTTAAGTAATAGGTAGGCCCCCAGTCATTTACTCTTGAAGTGCAGGGGCCCAACTACAAGGGTAACTTGAGATTTTATCTAAAGTATAGGTTTAATACATATTTATTTTGCCCTTTCTTACTGGACTGATTGATCAATTCTTTTATGTCTGTTGTAAAAAGTATGAAAATATCTTCAGCGGTCATTTTCTCTAAAAATAGTCATTTCAGTCAGATGTTTAACTCAATGAAATGTCAATCAATGTGACTTTGAGAGCCCTTTGCAGGCTAAGAAAAGCAAAAGCAATACCATTTGTGGTTGTCACCATGACAGTCTTCCTTCAGTCATATATTTCTGTGTATGTGAGTCATGTCTGGACCATCACAAAGTTGTTGGATACTGCTGATTCCTATCATGGTGGTTACAGATCATTTTCAAGAGACTTTGATCTCTGTTTGTACATGGGCCAATAGAAATGAGGAAGTGCTTGTATATATTTTTTGTTAGTTCAAAATATCTGCATTCAAGTGTTTAAAAAGATATGGACTCCAAAAGCCTGTATCTCCAATCTCTGTTTACAGTTTACATCCCCAGTGTACAGAACAGAAAAGGAGATAGGTGTACTTATTGTGTGCTTGGTGTTTTAAAAAAAAGAGCAAACTATACATAGAATAAAATACCTCAAAAGGTTACAGAGAGCCCAGTCATTTGATTTGTACAGTCACTCACGGTCAACTTAACTTCACTTTACATAAAAGGGTAGACAAGGAGATGGCGGCGGCGGGACGACGCGGGACCTGATGCAAGGTAACCCCGAATGGATCGGACTGCCCCAGGATTAAAGGTAAGTGTATTTTTTTTTTTTTTTTGGAACTTTTGAGTTTAGTTTCTGTTTAAAGGTATATTTGGGAATTAAAAAAGAGTCTTTCTAAAGGACATTTTGGGCTTGCAGAATGTTATCTTTCCACCACGTAAAATTGAAAACTCACAACAACTTTTTTGGGATATAGTGCAGAAAATTCATCCTGATGAAACAATTGTTTCTAGAAAAGAAATAATTCTAAGTCACAATTGATTGTTCAATTTTGGAAGCAAGGAATAGAAAATCTATTTGTAAGAAAGTGGCAGTTGTCAAAGAACATGGGAATTGCTAAAGAAATGGCTAAGGACTTGTTCACACAGGCTCTAGAGATGGTCAACCCTTTCCATGTGCCCAAACTAAGCGATAAATTGTATATGTAAATCAAAGACTTTTTTTAAAATCTGCTGTCATTCATTTTTATTTTAATAGGAAGGCTTGGTATTTTTGTCAAACACCACAAAAACCACTTACCTGCTGAAATTTTTTTGTAAGTGAGCAACCCCCTATAATTCCCCCAGGTCTTGTATCCCACTCTAACCACAGTCAATTGGCTTTCCTTAGGTTAGGTTCACATGGGCGGTAATGGAGCATTGCGGTCACTTCTTTTCTTGTGCTTCCAGACTGCATTTGTCCAAAGCTGTTGCCAGCAGTGGATGTGTGCTCAGTCCTCTCCGAATAGAAAGCTGACTGTCAGGTGCTGCATGTAGAATGGTGGTTGATGAACACCTGACTTATCGAACAAACACTGCTATTGAACATTCTCATTATTTTCAATCATAGAGTAAGGGAAACGCAGTTATTTTCCTTTGGTAGGGTGTCAGCCTGGTAACTGTTGCCCATAAACTGTCTGTGTGCATGTATCATACTATCAATATCAGAAGACATCACCACTCAAGGCTAGGATGAGTTCTGCTATCAGTTCTGCTTTGGATGCAGATTGGTGACCTGTAAGTGCACAGATTGTGAAAATACCACAGTAAAAAGATGATATGGTTGTCCCTTGCAAGCAAGACAATAGTCAGGATTTTTTTTTGTACATGGTAACATGCAATGGCTCATGTTTTAAGATTGAATGTGCATTCTTCTTACACCCTACGCTTCAGCTTACATTGACAATGCAGAAATCCAGCCGTGACTATTGTAAGTCATTTCTGTTGTTTCCTACATAATCTTAACATCTAGCTTGGATTTAGAGCATATGGAGTTGTCAGATCTGGCCACAGACATGTTTATATAAAAGGGTCAGGTTATCTTGTTAGGTGTACTAACTAAAACATATGGTTGAATTTATCAAATTATATTGTGAGCATAATGAAAAACTGTAGTTCTTATTACCTATAATATAAAGCTTCAACGTTTATTCCGCAGTTTATAATAAACATTACTGTAACCCGCATGTTTCCAATATACAGTATATATTTATATTTATAGGACAAGTTATTAGTTTCTGTAAAGCTGAACTCTAGACTGATTGATCCACAAATATGTATATGTAAACTGTTTTACCTGCCAAATGATTTTAACTCTGTTTAACCCCTTTCATCCACTTGTGACATCCACTTATTGCACCCTAATGCACCGTGTCTGCACTCTGGCATTGCAGCACAGTTCACATTGCCAGAAAAGGTGTTTACAAGTTAGATTTTAGGGACCTGATTTAGGTGAATACGCAGTACCATGTGGCTCCAGTGCGCATGACTGCATACGTGTTCCTGCAGCACATATGTGTGAATATGTCCTTACACCTTTGTGCCTATGGTAGGCCTTTTGAGATATAGTAGGCTGAAATCAGATGTGGTTCACAAGATTCTCTGCCACAAATTGCTTAAAAAAATTATATATAGTTTATAAAGAATCCATATGGTTAATAATGACCAGCATTTAGTATTTTCCTTGTAGTTTTATTTTTTACATATGTCTCCACCCTGCAGCTATTTTCACAATCCCAATACAATATGGTCAATGAAGGTAAGAAAGCAGCATAAAATAATTCTCAGGGCTCCTTCCAGGCAGGTATTGGTCTCGTGATTTTAGCCAAAAGCATTTAAGCAGAATTACTAATTAAGTGACATTTGCAGAAAAGAAACATGTTTTCATCCAATAATTTTTAAAATAATATAGAGTGGTTATAAATAATTATAAATATGAAATGCATAGGAGAAACATGTTGTCTTGTATAAGAAGTGCAGCAGGTAGACCTCTTGGTCCTTTCTAATGTTTTCCTGTGTCCATTTATCACTTGTTCAAATTCTGTGGTTTACAGAGCTCTGTAACTGAAGCTGCTAAAACACACATAAACAAGAGAGCTTTGATTCACCCCTTGGCGGATCATTATGCCCACGGTTTTAGGCAAAGGAAACCTAAAGCCTGGAGCCTGGAGCTTTTGCTGAACTGAGCTTTTTAAAATAAAAACATAACATTTCATACATATTTCAGTTTAGATCCGATGTTTATTCCTAGCTTCCCTTTCACTGCATTAGGATTGGGAGGCAAAATACAAATGCAAATTTATTTTCACTAAACTACCAACATCATATGATAAATTCAATTTCATCAAAGCAGGTTTCAGTTATATCCACAAGAGCATTGCTAAAAAAATAAAAGTTCATCAAGGGAAAATAAGCCCCATTGGGGACAGTTTATAGCAAAAAAGGATCAATAGAGATTTTTAGACAATCTGCAAAGTGACCAGGTTGTTAGAACAACCCCCATCACATAATTAGTACTTTTTTATGTTATGTAATGTAGCAGAACCCCGTTGATAAAAATCGCAGTCCAAATATATGGGTTTCATTATTAGATAGTATTGGATGGACTATCAAATAAAGCTGAAAGAGTTTTGCCTAGAATAATCCTTGCATAAACATATAGGTATCACACTCTTGTAAACAACCCGCTTCCTTCAATTGTATTACTCTGTCTGGTACTAATAACATTTAACAAAACAGTGTAAAAAAAAGTTTAGAGACTACCTAGGACCCTATGCAAGAAATTTATGAATGTTGCCTTTCATGATCATTCACCTGACATTCCCTGAACTTCTAAAACCTAAGAGGAGACAATCATCAGTTTTGGGGGGCAGGTAGGTGGCACTTAAGCCTTCGATTTAACAACACCCTGTCCAAGGCACTGGGGGTATTGAGGAGGCTAGCATCCATCAGCACCATAGAGGGCAATGGCTTACAGATTTCCTTGTGGGTAAAATGCTGCTCATGAGCAATTGGATGGCTGTTCACTGTATTTAGACTTGCAATTTCAATTTTCATTGTAAATAAGGTGAATGTAACTGTATAATGCAGGGTAAATTCTTCCGGTCAAATACCTATTAATTATTCACTGGATAATTACAAAGTAAAGCTTTAATAAAAATTTCTGTTAGTCTTTTAAAGCATAGAGTATCATACGCAATTACCATGCTTTTCCTTCAGAAAAAAAAACAGATCTTGTAGCGACTTTTTATCTACATGGTTGGTTCAGCTACAGCAGAAGCTTTGGTAGAAGGATGACATTGCAATAGAGCAATCGGGAGACAAGAACAGAGCATTTCATCCCATTACATGAATTACAAATGGTTATTGCAGTTATTAAAATGTTCATAATACTTCTATGAACCACCTACTCCACTGCGCTGGTTCCTAAAGAAAATGGGGTGGGTTGCAGCAGGTAGTACTGAACTACTGATTGCAACCCTATTCATTATTTACATGGGTAGGAAGACGCAATACCTGCACCACATTTTCCAGTTTGTTTTTGGTTATCTGCAACCTGAAATTATTGTGATGTTTGTTCACTCTGGCCAGTGATGCTGTCAAAATTATATTCCTGGAAGTTAGAATATGTAGCTGTCTTTACCGTTGAATGACTACAGTGCAATGTCCATCACTTCTCAATAGTTCAAGCATCATTTACACCCCATTCACCAGCCAGATGCAGCTGCTTGGCCTCTATCACATTAGGATGCAGGAAAAAGTGAAACAGCCAAAGTATTGCCTTTTACTTTTACATCTGGCCATTCATACCAATAGCTGAATGGCTACATCTGTAAGCAAATTATCAATGCCTGGGTGGCCAAACTGCCCAGATCCAGACCTCCAGGCTCCATCTGTGGTGACAGGACTGTACTGAGCATCTGGGCTCTCTTCCTCTCCTTCCACTTCTTGGTTTGGTCTATAACAGTGTGTATTTGTCAAGCAAGCTGCATTCCCTGAATTCAAAACATGTTCAATTCAGTTGACTTATTTCTTATAAATATATCAACGTTCAACAAAAAGGTCCTTTTAATTCCATGCTTGGTATCAATTTCTTTTGTTCCGTCAAATTCAGAAATTTATTTTTTGGTCATTGATCAAATGGACTGCTCAATCAAACACGAAAAAGGAACCTGTGTATGGCTAACCTTAGTCATAGAAACCATACTGTTTTATAGGCTTTAATAAGTAAAAAGAATAAGAACTTACTTGTGCAACTGATTGTCATGTTGTTAACATACACGTGTGCATGTCTGCAGTGGCTGACAATGGACCTAATTTATTAAAGCTATCTAAGGCTGGAGAGGATACACTTTCAGCAGTGAAGCTGGGAGATCCAGAAAACCTGGAATGGTTTCTTAAAAGTAATTTGCTATGAAAATGTTTTGAATCCTGGATCAGATCCATTCCAGGTTTGCTGAATCACCCAGCTTCACTGATGAAAGTGTAACCTCTCCAACCTTGGAGAGCTTTAATAAATCAGATCCAATCATTCAATGGGGTGTATGAGCAGAAAAATGTCCCCTATGCTCTACATAACCACACTACACAATTTTCATCGCAAAATTTACCATATTAAAAAGAATTTCAGTCTGGCATGACCCGAAAATGACCCTCCCATCCTTTCCCCACTTTCACCAAAGTGTTCTTGTGTTCTATATTGGGCTTTTCAGCACAACTTGTTTGAATTGGTATTTTATTATGTTAAGTTTGCCCAAGTTATGGAAAAAAATCTGGATTTGATATATCTTTCCTATGAATAGTATTTAATTTTACTAGCCATGTGGCACCCCTAGTTCATGATGACATACATTTTCTTGTATACTAATAGGTTGCTGAAGTTAGCAGGTGCTTCGAGGCAATAGACAAATATACCAGTAATATTAATTCCTTGTTTTTATTGTATTATATAGTAAATATTAGTACCAATATGTTTTGCGCATATCAATATATCTAAAATTAAATTTAGAATCACGCTCATTAAAATTTACCGAAATTACCTAAAGCAAAAAAATACCTTGGAAGTGGTTTTAACCTTTCCATACTCTAAAATAAAAGATGACTAGGTAAACAAGTTTTGCCTTTACAAACACTGTAATTCCAGATTGAAGGCTCGTACCTCTTTATTTCCTAACTGTCCTGTACTCCTACATGTTATGATTTGTGAAGCAGTTTTACTATAGAGAAACTTCCACCTTTTTAATGCAGGGTAGCATGACATTGTCTCTGCAAACTTTTCTATTCTCCAGTTTTATCAGAGTTGGGTATTCTATGATGTTTCCATCCTCTGTTGTTCTTAAACAGAGTCTTGAGCCATTTAGCAGCCAGTGACAGTGTAATTCCCATGCATGCTTGTTTATGTGTTTTTAAAGCCAAAACTTTTTTTAGATACAGCTGGAAATTGTTACAACCCCTAGAAGGTTTTTATTGCACAATCAGTCCACCCTTTGTTAATACTTTGGTGATTTCATGGAGGGTCTAACAATGATACACTGGGTAACATTTATTAGGAAAGAGCTAGTACGTCATGATATACCAATATTTTACTCAGGTCTTATGTACAAAGCGTTACATGGGACTTTACATACAAAATGTACAAAGCGTTACATGGGACTTTAGTGAAATACTAAAGGTCTTCATTCTGAAGGTGACAGAGATGTCCCTAAAATGCTATTTATTTTTATTTTTTTTGCACTGAATGTATTATGGGACCATACCAGGAAGGAAGATAGTAAAACCATGATACTGTAGTAATTATGACATGACATGATATTCCTAAAGTTTAGGGTTTCAGTTCAAACGTTGCATCACTTTCCCTCCAAGACTTTTGCAGAGGTTAGTTAACTTACCACAGTGCCACACTTTTACCAGTCCTTCCGCTGATACCATCCTTGTAATTCATCCCTGGGCCATTTGTGACAGTATAACAGAGACAGGAATAGTGGGAATATCTTTTGATTAGGACATATGTTCAAATAACAACTGTCTAAGAGATATTTACTTTTTTTTAAATTTTACTTCTTGCTGTATGTATTAGGTAGAAAGTAAAGGGAAAATCCCTGAATGTGGAACAGATGGATAAAAAACATCCTGGCTGGAGTTTTAACCATTGCCTACCCTGTACAAAATTAAAACAAAA
>NC_092863.1:17856602-17857768 GCF_032062135.1 Pyxicephalus adspersus | reverse complement strand
AAAGGCTCCGTTTGGGGGAGTTGTGAGGGAAAAGCTTGGTTTGGGGTAATTGTGAGGGAAAGGCTCAGTTTGGGGGAGTAGTAAGGGAAAAGCTCAGTTTGCTTGTGAGGGATAAGCTTGACTTGGGGTAATTGTGAGGGAAAGGCTTGATTTGGGGTAATTGTGGGGGAAAGGCTAGGTTTGGGGGAGTTGTGAGGGAAAAGATCGGTTTGGGGTAATTGTGAGGGAAAGGTTCAGTTTGGGGGAGTTGTGAGGGAAAGGCTCAGTTTGAGGAAAAGACTTGGTTTGGTTGTGAAGGAATAGGTCGGTTTGGGGTAATTGTGACGGAAAGGCTCGGTTTGGTTGTGAGGGAATAGCTAGGTTTTGGGTAATTGTGAGGGAAAGGCTCGGTTTGGTTTTAAGGGAATAGCTTGGATTGGGGTAGTTGTGAGGGAAAGGCTCAGTTTGGGGTAATTGTGAGGGAAAGTTTGGGTTTGGGGGAGTTGTGAGGGAAAGGCTAGGTTTGGGGTAATTGTAAAGGAAGGGCTCTGTTTGGGGTAATTGTGAGGAAAAGGCTCAGTTTGGGGTAATTGTGAGGGGAAGGCTCGGTTTGGGGGAGTTGTGAGGAAAAGGCTTGGTTTGGGGTAATTGTGAGGTAAAGGCTCAGTTTGGGGTAATTGTGAGGGAAAGGCTCAGTTTGGGGGGGGGGGGCTGTGTGGGAAAGGCTTGGTTTGGCATAATTGTATTGAAAAGGCTCAGTTTGGGAGCGTTGTGAGGGAAAGGTTAGGTTTGGGGTAATTGTGAGGGAAAGGCACAGTTTGGGAGAGTTGTGAGGGAAAGGCTAGGTTTGGTTGTGAGGGAATAGCTCGGTTTGGGGAAATTGTGAGGGAAAGGCTTGGTTTGGTTGTAAGGGAATATCTCGGTTTGGGGTAATTGTGAGGTAAAGGCTCGGTTTGGTTGTAAGGGAATAGCTCGGTTTTGGGGTAATTGTGAGGGAAAGGCTTGGTTTGGGGTAATTGTGAGGGAAAGGTTGGGTTTGGGGGAGTTGTGAGGGAAAGGCTAGGTTTGGGGGAGTTGTGAGGGAAAGGCTCAGTTTGGGGTAATTGTGTGGGAAAGGCTTGGTTTTGTTGTGAGGGAATAGCTCGGTTTGGGGTAATTGTGAGGGAAAGGCTCGGTTTGGGGTAATT
>NC_092863.1:17827925-17856466 GCF_032062135.1 Pyxicephalus adspersus | reverse complement strand
GTAATTGTGAGGGAAAGGCTCAGTTTGGGGGAGTTGTGAGGGAAAGGCTTGGTTTGGGGAGTTGTGAGGGAAAGGCTTAGGTTGGGGGAGTTGTGAGGGAAAGGCTTAGGTTGGGGGAGTTGTGAGGGAAAGGCTCGTATGGGTTTTTGTGAGATAAAGGTTCAGTTTGGGGTAATTGTGAGGGAAAGGCTGTTTGGTTGTGAGGGAAAGGCTCGGTTTGGGGGAGTTCTGGGGGAAAGGCTTGGTTTGGGGTAATTGTGAGGGAAAGGCTCAGTTTGGGGTAATTGTGAGGGAAGGGCTCAGTTTGGTTGTGAGGGAAGATCTCAGTTTGGTTGTGAGGAAAAGGCTCGGTTTGGGAGAGTTGTGAGGGAAAGGCTCGGTTTGGGGTAATTGTGGGGGAAGGGCTCAGTTTGGGGTGATTGTGAGGGAAAGGCTCAGTTTGGTTGTGAGGGAAAGGCTCAGTTTGGGGTAATTGTGACGAAAAGGCTCGGTTTGGGGTAATTGTAAAGTAAGGGCTCAGTTTGAGGTGATTGTGAGGGAAGGGCTCGGTTTGGGTAATTGTGAGGGAATAGCTCGGTTTAGGGGAGTTTTCAGGGAATAGCTCGGTTTGGGGGAGTTTTGAGGGAATAGCTCGGGGTTCTCCATACATGTAAAGATTTCTGTGATTGTATGAGTACGCCTGACAGACGGGTAGTGCGAGGTATAAATGCCGCCTCAGGCTGCCTGTGCTTAGTGCTGACACATTGTACCCGCCCCATAACACTGCAGAACACACCCTTGTGTTGTGTATGGAGCACACACGCCGCCTGGGTCTCCTGTATGGGCCAGTGTCGTGTGTGTAGTTCGGTGTTGGGCCCCGGCCGCCTCTCCCTCCTCTCTCCCGTATCTGCAGCACAGCTCTAGGCCGCCTTCCTCCTCCCCGTCCGCCATCTTGTGCGGGTTCCTCCTCTTCGGTTCTGTGTGAAGTGCGCCCCGGGGGCCTCGGCCTCCTCCCCTCACTCGAGGCTGCAGGAGGATGCCGGGCCCGAGGAGGAGTCATGAGTATGAAAGCCAGTGTGTGCCGCCCGAGGCACGTCGACCCCTTGCTGGGGGAAGAGGCTCAGGAAAGTTCGGGGCTTGCGGGCCGGAGTAGGCCCCAGCCAGGCGGCGTTTGGGCCGGAGAGCGGGGAGGGAAGGCTCAGATCGGCCTCCTCAACGATCCGTGTGGTAAGCTAGGCTGCCAAGCGGGGGCCCTGGCGGAAAAAGGCGGCGGGGGAGCGGCCGGGGCAGCGGTGACCGGGGCCGGGGCGGCTACTACGGCGGCCACAGGGCAAGGCCAGGCCCCGGCCTCCAGTTCCACGTCCCCTCCGCGCTGGAGACCGCCACTCCGAGGGGGAGCCGGGGCCTGCCTCAAGCAGATCGTCCTTCTGCAGCTGGACCTCATCGAGCAGCAGCAGCACCGCATTCAGGAGCGAGAGCGGCAAATCGGGGAGCTCCGGGCCGAGAAGGACACGGTGAGGACTGCGGTACAACTTAGAAATCCATCCTGGGGATGCGGCCTATGTACGGAGCCCTCGTATGCAGTAGTGGGGATCGGCTTGTGTAATCTGGGCTGTGCATAGCTTAATATGATGGCTGTATATCTGACTATAGAGAAATGCTTCCTGCTATGGGATTTAAACGTCTTTTACACAATGCTGGGGTATAGAACATCATTATTATTATCATTATTATTATAATTATTACAGATACATAATGGGGAGATTTCACTTCCTGATCTGCAGGCACAAGTCAGAGGAAATCTCCCCGGACAGACAGCTGTCACAGCAACAATTGTCCCCATTGGTGGTTTGCCCAATCTGTCATCAAAATGAAGGAATTGCAATGCAACTCAGATCTATACAATCCTTGTATTGGATTCAGATGGAGAAGTTTGGCTTTTATATCATATAAAGAATGATCCCATGATTGGCAATCCATTCCTCTGTGAGGGATGTAATGGGTGATATCATAATTTATGTAATCTATATATATATGATCCATGAAACCTACACATATACATTACTATAGCCCTACTTGTATGAATATCTAGGATTTCTTTATATTGTTATATTTATAATTAGTGTTTGGTGACAATTGTACCATTCCTGATAATATACATTGATCCTCAGTTTACATAGACATCATCACAAATTCTCAGTAACGATCCTTCAATGCTATATTGTGATTTATGATCACTGCATTCACCCACATGACAATAATAATTGTATAGTTCTCAGATCTGTTAATATGTGTGAAGTCTAAGCTCTTTGGGGCTCTCTCCTCCTGTGTCACTGTCTGTCATTTGCAACTCCTATTTAATGTACAGCGCTGTGTAATATGTTGGCGCTATATAAATACTGTATAATATAATAATAATAATAATGATGATAATATAGTCTAAGCTAGGAACATCAAAGGGAAAATGGGTGCATTGTGTAAAGTTTATCACAGCTGCAGCCTCAGCGGATATGTGATCAATTCTCCTGATGCTCATATATATTTCCCAGCTATATTCTGCAGCCAGACTGGGGGGGGGGGGGCCCGTTTTTTTTTTTTTTTTTGGAAGAGAGGGGAAAGGATGCTTGTGAGGGGGGAGAGTGGAAATGGAGGGCGGATGTTTGAGCTGGTGCCTGCATGCTGTAATGCTGGGGAATCTGCTTCACCATCCCTCCATAGGAAGGACCCATGCAGGCTGAGGTAATGCCACCTCCCTCACCATCTCTCTTCACCCCCCCCTTCTTTTTCCTTTCATATTGCCCTCCCCCTTCTCTTTAGAATCCCCTCCACCCCTATGCACATTCATGAGAATCACACAGGACCATCATGGCGTTGGAGGAGGGGGGTGGCGGTTTAAATGGGCTGCCATGGCAACAGAAAGGAGGATGGGATACCATGGATTTAAGGTTTGGTGAAAGCAAGGGGAGACTCTGGATATATTTATTTATTTTCTTAATTTAACTCCCAGCATGTAGAGGAGAAGTTCTGCAGCAATGGTTAATAGAATCCGCAAGCCTGCAGCAGCTTGGATATGCTAGCAGAAGGTCTGCCCCCTTAACCCCTTCCCTGCCACATGGGATTGGATCACCTAGCATGCTCTAGGACCCTTTTTTTTGGCAGCAGAGCCTTGTTAACCCTTTATAAGCTGCAGGAACTAGAGATGCAATCTAACAAAGGGTTAAGCTATTGCAGTGAGCTTTTTGTTTTATATAACCGCTTGTCTGCATACGAACATGTAATATGGAGCCATTTTTAGCTTGTGTGTTATGTTTTTTTAACACATTGTCGTTCTTCCCCTACCATCCTTTTTGCACCTTTCAGGCATTGTGAACTACCCATACTTGGCATGTCTCCTGGCTGTTTTAGGTGTCTGTGCCTGTGATTTGGTGCAATGCAGACTGTATGTGGTTGCTGTATAGATGTCTATGTACCCCCTCCCTCCTCCATAAAATCTCTGCTTCATACCCAACTCCCACCCCCCACATACATACATCCCAAATTCACTATGTCAATACTAATGACTGCTTGGGTTATACATGATGGGTAACTCTTCACTATCAGACCTCCATGCTGGGAGTCCTCTTGCTGCTCCTCCCCCTTCTATATTACTTCCATGTAGTATCAGGGCCCATAACTCTCATATTCTGGTACCCAGGGTACAAATATCTGTGCACTGTAAAAAAGAAAAAAACATCTGCAGTGTAGATTTTGTTCTTCAAATGCAAACTTGAAAGCATGGCATGTTGTGTAATATCCAAATCCTTACTGTAAACCTATTCTGTTACCATGCCTGTCTTCGCCATTCATAATCATTTCTCTCCTGCCTTTAGCTCCTGGCCCGCATTGAGCGGATGGAAAGACGCATGCAGTTGGTCAGAAAGGACAGCGAGAAGGACAAACAGCGCACGTCTCAAAGCCGTGAGTCGGCAGTCGACATGCCAGAGGGCCCTCTTCCAGAGAGTGCAGGGGGTGGGGAGTTCCCCCCAGAGGCTTCCCCTCGGCTATCAAGCCTTACCCCAAAACCCTTCTCCTATGGGCGAAATGCAAAGGGACATAAAAGGTTTGTTAGAGAAAATTGTGTTTTTTCTTTTACACAAGCATGGTGCTATATAAGACTGCAATTGACTCAAAAGTTGGCCAGGATGATGGGCTGCTCCTGCTTGAGACTTAGATGGCAGAGTTGCTGGTTTACTGGGCCATCTATACATTTGTCTCTATACCTAACAAAACCCATCCACGTCATTACTTGAAATTTGCAGTAACCAGAAGTTGGTATTCCAACAGCCAGTTTGTAGCGTATGTTCATTTTGGATAAAACAAAACAAAAAAAAAGCCATCTTTTAAGAAGTCTGATGGAAGATTTGGAATTTTCCCATCATGTTTTTGGGAAAACCGTTTTCAGAGTAGAACAAACAGAAGCAACGGGTTCTTTATAACAGAAGGGATCTCCTGTGCACAATAAATTTGCATTGAAATGGGTGCCAGCAATAGTGTAAAAAAAATAAGCACTTTTTCCATTCTAACAATGGAACAAGAATGCTGCACATGTGGTAAGAGGGTCATGCTGATCATTTTTGTTTGAAAATCATTTCATGTGTTTTTTTTTTTTTTTTTTTTTTTTTTTTTACCTCTTAGGAAGTCTGCTTTTGGTCGTGCAGAACACAGGACCCCTGTTAAGAGACTATCTTCTGACTTGGCAAAGATGAAGGGCAAAATGTCCCGTTTGCCAGTAGAAGTATCAGAAACTGAGCCTGGAGGCTCTGTACCAGAGGCAGGAGATCGGCGAGAGCTGCGCCATAAAGAGACTTCTGAGAAATCGCAGTCTCCTGTAGATACCCCGCTACGATCTGTATGGAGCAGCACCGCAGCATCTTCATTAAAGGACAATGACCCAAACCCTAGTGAAGCAGATGATCTGCCCTACCTCTCTACTATGGACATGTATCTATGCCGGTGGCATCGGCCACCTCCTTCCCCTCTGAGAGAACCTTCCCCCAAGAAAGAAGAGTGTGTGGCAAGTAAGAACTTATTCTGTACTTGTTGTGCTAACGTGCACCCTCATGTGTTGGTTAAGGTATTCTGTGGTTTTCAGTGTATTTGAGACAAACATTGCCTTAGACCTCCTAAAATGGGTAGAAAAACTGTTTTTTTGCTCGGTTATCTTTTTACCAAAGTCTCAGCAACACAACTTCTGGCTGCAGGAAAATGGGTCCCTTACTTAGTATTCAAAAAAAAAGTGATAATAAATGCAATCGCATATAGGTGAAGTGCAAAATACAGGTTCAGAGCCTGCAATGAGTACATCTCGCCTGTAGATGGCAGAATGGCAGTGAAAGCCGCCTCCTACAGTCCTATTCAGACCACACAGCCCCTTGCTGGATTGTCTGGAAGAATAAACAGTGACTAATCTGATGAATTGTGGTTGGAGTTAACCTTGAAATTAGGGACATGACTGTCATGATTAATGCACGCTTTTACAACCAGACATGGCAACGGCCTGTGTGTAATTCTTTACTTCTGTCTCAAGAGATTTGCTTAGGGGATTGCTTCACATATTGCTTCTTCTTCCCCTTTAGCAAATGGCATTGATTCTACTAACATTTAAAGAAACCTTCCTGGCATGCTTTTTTTTTTTTTTTCTCTCTGGAGTAGAAAGCGTGCTGCCAAAGCAAGCATAGATAAGACGGCCTGCAATATTGATTCTGCAGGAGGTGAACACCCAGCCATTTATTTTGCAGCTTGCAATTGAATTCTTAGGTTAGGGAGCAAAGTCCACTCCTGCATTGAGACGACAGAGGACACCTTGACTAAACCTTTCATTTAGGCATCATCATCAGTGGACATATGAAGAGGACACTGGTATAGGGAGCAATTTGTGTAGCAATCAAATGGATCTTTGTAATTGGTAATAGAAAAATGACATTTAAAGCTCTGTACCCAAAACAAAAATTAAATTCTATCCATTACTAAAAATTCACAAAGCCACACACTATTGTAATGCATTATTGTGACATCATGACATTGTGACATGTGACATCAGTGACATCATGATGCCAGAACCGGCCCACTCTCCTATCACGGGCTCAGACCCGCCCAGAGACACAACCCACCCTGAGCCTGCGATTCATAAGGGGGACATGGTCGGCGGCTCTGGCCGGTGCACCTCCCCCCCCAAGGGGTCCTTCTCCTGGCGGCAAATAGTGAAAATGTGTTCTTACCTATAGTCTTTACCTGCTAGGTTATTATTAGATCTGATCAGAACATTTGATTAGCTATGCTAGGTTTTTTTTATGAAGTCCTAATGCATTGCTGCAAGCATTAAAGTTTACATTTTTGTACCAGAGAATGTTACACTTCTATGTGTGTTCTTATATCTTGTGTTCTTTAATAGTTCCTTCATGGAGAGAGCACCCCATAGAGCCCCTTCAAAACCTGAATGATGCAGACATACTGGAGGTAAGTTGGTGTATTTTTAATAAAATAACAAAACTTCCTTCTGGGGCTTTCTTTTTACTTGTAATACAATAGTAGAGATTTTCTTAATGCTTTGACTAGCATGGGGTTCTGAACTTTATCTTTAAATGTACCCCTAAATACTACTCTTCTTTATAGAACCTGGATGATGCCGTGTTTGCAAAGAGACATGCCAAGTTAGAGCTAGATGAAAAGAGGAGAAAGCGGTGAGTGCTTGGGGACAGGATTTTTTTTTTTTTTTAATTTCCATGAAGGTCATCAGTCTACCAGTGGATTTGAAATTATGCATCTACTAAATGACAACACTGGCAGGGTAATGCCATTTACCCTGTTAGAGATGAGGAAGGAAATTGTACATTGAATTGTACATTTGAATCTGTTGGGCAGTGAAAGAGCAGCAAAACACAGATCAGACATCAATATTGCACTTGTTTCTAGTCTGCATGTTCTATATTTGCCTTTTGAGTTACAAATATCCTGTTACTTTTCACATACCACATCACATGGAAGCTATACCTTCATTATCAGGCATTTTTTTTTTTTTTTTAACTTTAAGGCTGTAATACACATGCTAAATGCTTGTTGCCCGAAACAAACAATTGTGATTGGAAATCTAGTGTGTGTGCAGCGGTTCCCCAATATCATTCATTGATTATTCCTGGTAGATTATTAGACAAGCAAGCAGGGGTAACTGCTGTGTTTTCCTATCAAGTGGGGTGCACCTCACTAGTCCACCCCCTTTTCTTCTCTATAGAGCGGAACAGTGCTGTGTGTGCAACTAATACAGTATTTATCCAATATGTGTACATACCCTAATAGAGCAATTGAAGCACTGACGATAATTCATAAGAGATATTCTTAATTATTGCACTCTACCTTCATTTAGACCAATCATGTTTTCACTAAAGAACAAAAAAGGGTTTATTTGCTCTGTGCAGCTAGCATGAGGAGAGTATTGCAGTACTGGAACAGCATGTGCAGCTATGTCCCTAAAGATCAAATGTCAGCCTATTTATGGGCAACCCATGTTTCACAGGTAAATGTAATATAAGCCTTTAGTGCTGACTCTTACACTTAATCTTTATACTTCTTTATACTTACATCTTATTCTTTATACTTTTCATTAAGGTGGGACATCCAGAGGATCCGTGAGCAGAGAATTTTGCAACGTCTGCAGCTAAGGATGTACAAAAAGAAGGGCAGTCAGGAAAGTGAGCCGGAGGTCACCTCCTTCTTCCCAGAACCTGATGATGGTAAGCTAAACCTTGGTCACTGCTACATCTAAAGAAAATGCCACCAAACTGCAATTATGTATTTTCTTCACCCACAGATTTTTATCCTAAAATGGTGATTAAGCATGTTGGGTACAGAAGATAACGGCAAACAATTTGTAATGCAGAATTGCTTAGATGTGATACATGAACTAAATTGTGCAGGGACAGTATAGTAATCGCCACAAATAGAGGTCCCTGTTCTAAAGGCTTTTATAGATATTTTCGTGTTGCTTTTGTAAAATTATTTTTATTGGGGGTTTTCCTTTAGCCTTTTGCTTATATGGTGAAGTATTTATTATTGGGTAGGGACTGTTATTAGGAAATGTACACCAGAGAGCAGTATTCCCATGAGCTGCAGATTTTCTTAGACAAGATTAGCAACTACATTCCTATCACATTTTTCTTTTTTTTTTTTCTCTGTTTAATCTTTTTATCAATAATTTTTTGTTACAGTGGAGTCTGTGATGATTACCCCCTACCTCCCTGTTGTGGCATTTGGACGATCCCTTCCTAAAATAACCCCACAGTAAGTACACCGTCCAATAACTTTTATCCAACTCACCACCTGCCCTAAAAGCCCACAGTCTCAAATTTGTGTTCTAGTTACTGTATATGGTTAATAAATGTGCTTTAATAAACAAGTACCCAAGCTGTCCAGTAAATCTTAGTGTTGGGGACAAAGTATACATTTCCAGGAGTACTTATAACAGGTTTTATGTTTAAAAAAATAAAATGTGGCTGTAACTGTATAAATGTTTCTCCCTCGCCACTCCATTGCCTTATGCAATCCTGCTCTCAGCACCAAGATTGAGATGGGATTGAGCCATAGATAACAATTGCAGTTTTTTCAGTACTAGTCTGCTAGATGAACTAACATGTTTTCAATTTGTAGACCATATCTCCTGTTTGGCACATATGCGAGATTGTACTGGATGCATTACCGCAATACTGAGCTCTCTAATGCCAATAGGCTATAAACACTGAACGTTAATTGCATAGTGACAACTAAAGTAAATTTTTAAAAAGGTACCATTCTGATGTAAATTATTCTTTTAAAGCAAAGTGTTTTTTATTCTATTTATTATTATTATTACACAGGATTTATATAGTGCCATTATTTTACGCAGCGCTGTACAAGGTCCATAGTCATGTCACTTACTGTCCCTCAAAGGAGCTTACAATCTAATGTCCCTACCATAGTCATATGTCATTAATGTAGTCTAAGGTCAGTTTAGGGGGAAGCTAGTTAACCTAACTGCATGTTTTTGGGATGTGGGAGGAAACTGGAGTAACCAGAGAGAAACTGCAAACTCCATGCAGATAATGTCCTGGCTGGGATTCGAACCTGGGACCTAGCGCTGCAAAGGCTGGAGTGCTAACTCTTTGGCCATCTACAATATTTGGTTGGCTTTCTCTAGCTTCAGTACTTTTCATTGAGCCCAAAATGATTATGTAGTTTAAAAAGCCACATGGTTCATGACTGAAATGAAGTATGTGCAGAAGAGGTCAGCAGTGGCAGGCCTATGTAGCCCACATGTATCTGATGTTCATATGTATATGAATCAGAAGATGTCTTTTGTTATGTTTACAACCTGACTTTTTGAAAATTCTAATTTTTTACTCTTTTATGCTTCATAGGAATTTTGAGCTCCCTTGGCTGGATGAGCGGAGTCGATGTCGTCTTGAAATGCAGAAGAAGCAAACCCCACACAGGACACCTCGTAAATAGCCAGGCAACCCTTGTCTTGTGACAACCTTTAAATACTGAAATATATGCACTGCAAGTTGATGTGTACAAGACCCAGGGGGTTAATGTTGCCTTTCTCTTTACCCTCAAGCGTGGCCTGCAATGTATTTCAGACCCCACTGGCTTGGAAGTTATTCTCCATCAATCTGGATTTTCCTATATATAATTTTTTTTTCTTTTTGTGCTTTAGTTCGTCACCTAAACTTTTTAAATGCTTCTGGAGCAAAATATTGTCAATTTATTTTTATACATAAACTTCATAACTTTTTGTATCATCTTTATTGCCTCATCTATGCAGAGTATTTGTCATATTTTTTTTCCTTTTTTCTCCCCATTTGTTTTACCCATTTCAGTGTTACAACATATTGTTGTTAATGTCCCTGTGCTGCTTAACAGTACTAAGTGCTTTCATAGAGGATCTTCCCTTCTAGGCACATTCAAAACAGTGAGCAAGAAGTTTACCAGTCCACAGTATGGAAATTTCTTATTATCTTATGAAGCCTAGCAATTTCTTATCTGAATGTTTAACCAGATGCAAAATGCTGTCTACTGTCGGTGCCCCACACATGAAGCAAGTGTAGAACATCTGTGTGTCTTAAGCTCAGCCTCCGAAGGAACCAAAACTGGGATCACCTTATAGAAAGAAAGATAATAGGGGGGGGGAATCATAAAAGCTGAAGCTGTCTATTTGGGTGTGCTAGCAATTAGTAGGAAAGCCAGTCTTCTAACCTGTGCAATAACATCCTCCTAACCTGTGCAAGAACATCCTCCTAAAGTGGAACTTCAGCTAAACAATATACCTTACATATACGTGAGCTGTTTTACCAATCAAAATATTTGCAGGAAATTCTCTGTGATATTTTCTTAAATGCTGTTGTAGCTGATCATAGGAGCGGAAATGAAGGCTAGGACATAAGGGCCAGATAGGTTCTCACCCTTACCAAAGAAAATAAAAACAAATATTATTGCTGTCTGTGTCACCAGAAAGACATCCTGCCTTGCAAATCAACTTTCACAGAGCTAAATTTAAGGGCAAATCTCTCTCTTGGGCAGAATCTGACAACTCCTACTTTGCTTTTTATCTTTTTTTTCTTTAAAGCATAAAAGCTTTACCTGAAGTTCCACTTAATGCTTTTTATATGGCATTTATAATTGCTGCTATCTCAATAGTCGCATAACTTGTCATTGCATTTCTCTTCACTGTTTACCAAGTGTCACACTTGCATCATAGATGAGCAAATCGGCCAGTGAAATTCATCCTTTTTGACAGATCACATATTTTCAATTGGCACAATGTGTTTTATTCCATCTGCAAATTCAGATAATGACAATTCATAAACTGCTCCGCACGCTGGACCAATCTGCATACACACATTTAGGTAAATGTAATACTTGTTACAAGTTTTAGGAAAAAGAAAAATTCCTTAGTTCCTCAGCAAATCAGTTTGCTCATCCTGATGCTTGTTAATATCTCTGCTGTAGGTCCCACAGTTCATTGGTGTGTGCTGTCCCCCCTGGTGTCAAAATTGTCCTAGTCATTGTGTAAACCTTTCCTGTTAGATACAAAACAGAAGTATGGGCGTTTCTGCCACATCCATTAAATGTTTTCACCCTCTGTTTTCCGCATTGCTCATAAAAGCTGATTTTTAGTTTATTCAAAGTATTGCTGTTCTTTTACTTTTTGATACAGCTATCAGGCACCCATAGCCCACCTTACTGGATTGATATCTATTTGCCCCATAAAATGAAGAATATACCCTGTAGACCAGTCTTCCAGCAGTGTTGTCTCTGTATGTCCTGGTAATAATAAGGGAAGTGGTCTCCTTGCACTGGCTTGTAAGGAATAATGCAAACCAATTGGTCTGAATTATTAAAGTGCATGACACTGGACCACTCGTTAAAGCAGTGCTGCTGGCAGTTGTAAACCCTGGGACAGTGGGGTTCAGTGAATATAGGAAGGCACACGGGTGCTTTATATCCAGTAAAGTTGACCATGTAACCTAATGTCTATTCCTGAGAGTAACAAATGCAGCCAATGCTTAATATTATACTGCTTTGCCTGCTTATATATTTTAAGGAATTGACCTAGAATAGGTGAGCAATATGGGGGCTGAAGTGAATTTCATCTACCTACTTGTTCAAGTTCATTTATATAAAATGCTAAAGTCCAAGTTTAAAGTTTGCAATGGCATTTTTGGGTTTCTCTCGGGAAAAGTTTCCTTTAAGTAAAAGTACCGTACCCTTTACCGTGCACTATTCAAATTTGCTTTAAAGGAGGTTTCTATTTTCAGAGAGACTGTGTGTGATTCCCTTGTGTTTTCCAACAGTGTCAGTCAGGAAGGATTCCCTCTATATCAGACCTTGTCATTCTGCTGATTAAGCAGTGCCGTGGTAAAACATAGCATTCAGCACTTTAATGCCCCCTTTCCCCTTGCCATAACGCTGACACAGTGCCTACTGTAAAATAAAATTGATTTCTACTGCAGCATCTATCTTATTTGCTGCTGGCAGAGAAAAAGCCGACAGAACTAAAAGCATTTAACATAAACATCAGTTCCTGACAGCGGGAATATAAATCATTGCTTAGGGGGATGAGAAGTTCTCTCTGAAAGTGGAATTTCTCTTTCAATTATATTTTTTGTTTTCTAGAAGGCAGTATTTTTGTGAACTGAACCCATGTTCATATTTCAGCTTCATAATACCTAACATACTCTATTTCAATTAACGTTGAGACCGACCATGATAAGGTCATATCTGTACGTTTTGGACAATTTTGCTGTTTATAGTTAGTGGGTACCAACAGGAGGAAACTTTCTGTGCTCCAGGCCAGGGTCCCTGAAACAGTTCTTACCTCACTGAAAGTTAATGGTGTTTATTGTTAAAGCGAACTGCTATCTTGTCCGCCTTGCATACGGAAGACCGTTTTACACAAGTTTTATGCACTGTGAAAGGAAAGCGTCTACGTCCCGCCAGAGGGGCCTGCACATCATTGTTTTCCAAATATCGGGGTGTTGTCTGGACTATATGCCATCACAGTGCAAAAAGCAGTTTACATTTTCACAAACGATTCACCTTTCTCAGTTTGTTTTTCTAATGTGTAAAATAATTTTTCAGTGTAAATATTTTAAAGATAAGTAATGTCTGGGAGAAATTATTTGTTTTCTTTGTAAATAAAATTTAAAAAAAGCTTGGGGAGATTTAATTTGAGTTTATTTTTTCAAAGTTAGATCAGTATTGATGGGGAGGACTATGAGAAATGTTATAAGCTTGTTATGTTTTGAGCAATGAAAAATTTTTGTTACGTTGTTCCCTTTTTTTGTTTTTAACAATAAAATTACAAACATGTTTTGGGATTCATTTATTTAAATGTCGGAATGTATGTAATATTGTTTGATTTGTATGAAAAAGGGACTAGACTACATAAGAGTGACAGTGCAGCATTGTTGTCACTTCATCCCAGTATGTATGCTTTAGGTGGACTTCACTGACAAGACATTGTGAAACTTTCATAGGGGCGCTTAAGAGAAAACTGTTCAGTGCTTGGCTAAATATTAGTTTTGGTTCTACAGTCTTCAAGGGAGTATAGGCAAATACACAATATAAAGGTGTATGTGTATCTTTAGTGAATTAAACAGAAAGATGAACAAGCAAGCACAATGAAAACAATTAACAATACAGGTTTATATAAGCAAACCATGCTAAACTATTGCCATACTCTAAGCATATAACATTTTTTACTTTGCTTCAATTCATGGACTTCAGCCATTTCTGCTTTTACTCTAACTTTTCTTTTGTATCAGTCTGGGATTTTTCCTATTGTCCCTCCAGGTTTCTCCCAATCTTTTTCTATATCAATAAAGGGCTGATTATTGCAATTAAACTTAATAAACTCGAACTAAAATATTTTTATATTAGCTGTAACATCATTAAAATAAGCAAAGCAATACAGTGCTGAACATAACTAAAGGCCATAGGTAATACAATATCTAAAATAATAAATTATAATATATTTCTTTGATAGTGCAACAAAATTATGCCAAAACACACAGGGGGTACGAAATCAGTTCTGCACATGGGCCCACTGCTAGCTACATCCGCCACTGGAAAAGGGGACATTGCAGAAGCGGATCCGAGAGATAATGAAAGTGGGTACCAGGGGTTTAGGGATTTCTGGAGACAGGAAGGGGCTTTTTATAGAGATGTCGCAAAGGTGAAACTAGCAGGACCTAGAAATGTTCTGGATGTGCACAGTACAGAGAAAAATGTGACACCTAAGGACATCATGCCTTGGGGTGGGGGAAATGACAGTGGTATTTACAGGAAGAAAGATAGAGTTTTAGGTATATGTCAACCGTCCACAATAAGATAGCAGAGCGGCAACATGAAACTTTGTGCTGGGCAGAAAGAGGTAAAACGGGTGGATAAGTAAATTTGTGTGTCATACAAACATTATTGTAGGCCGCAGGAGAATATGAGTTTGTCAAGACACCATACAAGTGGGAAATGAAGAGTTACCATTGCAATAGTTTTGAAATGAGTGATCGCGTAAATACAAAGCAAACCAAAGAGAGCAATGTCTCTTATACTGGAAAAAAGCAGAGGAAAGAGAAAGAAAGTAGTTACCAGTTACCACTCTGAGGAGGTTATTAGCCATCCTTTTAAAAGCAGTTTGGATTCAAATCAGGGCTTTGATTGGGTTGATTCTTCATTTCTTTTAGAACCATTCCTTGGTAGATATCACTGTAAATTTGATGAAAAGTATGTTAAAAGAATTACTCACTGTAAAACATCAACTTATTTTTACAGATGACCATCAGATTTGAATTAAGCACTGGAGATGGTCAATGAGATACTAATGAAATGCAAATTGCACTGACATGAAAATGGGCAAATTTAACCCTGCACCTACAGAGTTTGATTGGTTCAGTGCTGCTTGCATACAGAATCAGAAGCATCCCTATCAAGCACATGGTGATACAATGAAGAATTTATAGTTCACTGTAAGCTGCCCAGATCCTGAAGCGGCAAAGTAACCCCAAACCGTAACATTTTCATAACCATGGCTTGAAAGTTTGTGTGGCGTTCTGCTACTAAAATGCTCTTCTCAGTTTGTGTGAAATCTCTGTTGTTCTGTGGAACTTTGTTTATTACTAGTCCTCTGGATAAACAGTAACTTTTAGTGAATAGATTAACTCCCTTATATCATTGTGTCACTCTGGCCAAATAAAATTGCTTAAGATTCTGAACCCACAAAAAAATTGGGTGAGGATGTCGATGCCACTGAGTGAGAGGGGAGATGTTTATCGTCCTAGGAATTTTTTTTTGTAAATGGTAATTATTAACACATATTGCACATGGAATGAATACATAGGGATATTTACAGGTGAATCTAATTTGGTGAGCTGTAAAGGTTGTTAGAGTTTTAACTGTAGAATTTTAAGCAGCATAAGTTTTGCAGTTTTCAATGCTTCAAATATCCATGGCATCAATTTACTACACAGTCATCAATAAAATGAGCAGTGTGATTGTGATAGTCTGCTGTATGTTAATTTTAATACTTTGTTACTGAAAATATTTGTTTGTAAAACAGATTCGCAAATATTGGAGAATCTATCTAATTTGCAATGCAATGCATGCATGTTTTTGAAGTAATAGTAATGTTAACAAGGGTAAAGACTAAAAAAAAAACACTTAAAATTCTGTTACTATTCAAAACAAGTGGGAAAAACTCCAGCAGACACAAAATCAAGACTGATTTGTCAAAATATGCAGAGAACCCTAGGGCCCTATTCAGAGTATATGCAGTGTGAATGAGCATGCATGGGATGGCGCACATAAACACATAAAACAGACCTGCCTCTCTTTTTTATTTAAATGCATCTCACAACAATACATGGCATATGTCATGTGATGTGCAGTGTGGATTTGTTGCCCCCAACTGTAAGTGTGTGGCAGTGCCAATCATTCTGGTTAGCATATTACAGTATATTACTGTAACTACATAAACATGCCATTGCAAAGACTTAGATCAGTTTAAGTGACACCCATGATCTTTTTAGCTATCTGTTAAGGTGACATTATTCCCTATGGCCTGCAATGTAGGAGGTATTATTCCTTCTGACCACCATGCAGAGGTTCCCTGAAGACCTGAAAGTTATTTCAAGGGTTCCCCCATGTTAAAAAGGTTGATAAAAACTGGCTTAGAGATATACTGAAAATGTAGATCTAGTCAGACAGTGCAGGACTACTTATGTTTCAGCTATTTTGTTCATTCAGTACTAACAGTAATCCACTACACTATACAAGCTGAATATTCCTTTCTAATGTTTCCTTCCTAGATAAGGATATAAAAACATCAAATTGTTAGGAATGTCGTTTTTTGATCTGTCCTGTCTTAGCTCTCCTTCTCCTCCCATCTTAGTACAAACAGTGCTGTCCGCACAGTGCTCGTTCATCCCTACTGTGGCTAAAATTGAACACCAACGATAATTTCCAGCAATTATAGTGATATGTCTGTACACAGATATGGTCAAGGCAAAATAAACAAAAATAATACCCCGTACATTGCTCCTCATGATCATTTCCCCATGTTTTAGTTCTTTGAAAAAGGCTGCATAGGCAGAAACATCTCTGTTATTCTTTCAGAAACCTAATGTGCTGGGTACAGCTGCCCACAACATAAGACTCAGTTACTAAAGAAAATTCCTGATCACTTCAGTCATCTGTTCATATGAAAAAAATCTGCACATGAATGGGTGAAGTAAATATTCTGAACTTCTTTCACCCAAATGAGTGTTTAGGGTAATGGCTCTGGAGATGCAGCTGTTTATTTGTATATATGTGTGGTAGTAATGGGTATATGGGGGTGAAAGAACCTGCAGAAGTTTCATGTGGATTTCATGTGGGTGTTCTTTGTTGCTGGATTTACAGCTCATTTGGCTAAGCGGCTTTCCACTAAGGGTAGAAATATCCCTAAAGTGTAACTATACCCAACAAAATAAGGTGCTCTCCCTTCAATAAAATGCCATTACCTGCTTGATTGAAATTTGTACATGGATTCATCTGGCCTCTTCACCAGATATTTTTCCTGGAGTCTTTACCATCTTGGTTGGCTGATGCCAGGATTTATGGGATGAGGCAGGTATGTTTTATTGCAGAAGGGATATTACCTGTCCCTTTCCACAAAAAGGACCTGCTTGATCGTTGATTTTCAACTTTAAGGTAAAGTCAAGACATGGCTAAATGCACAATTATTATAATTACACTGAATTTATATAGCACTGACATATTACGTAGCGCTTTACAAAGTCCATAGTCATGTCACTAATTATCCCTCAAAGCGGCTCACAATCTAATGTCCACAGTCACAGTCTAGGGACAATTGTGGTTTTTATTTACTTAAAAGGTTTAGTTCTGAGATTCCTCTTTGTCCCGGCGCATAGGAAGCACTGGGCTCCGGCATCTTCGATCTTCTGTTCCGGTCTTCTTGCTACGTCACCCAATCTCGCACTGCACAGATAGAGTGATGTAGTTGTTGTGAAGGGGGGAAAAAGAGAGCCAATCTCACTGAACATGCATGAAATCGACAGCTCTTTCCCCTGGAAGGAAAAAAAATGCCCCTTCTGAAGAGGCAGCCGGAACCTCCCAGGATGCATGACGTAGGTATCCCGGGGAGGCTCTGTGGTCCAACTAGGAATTAAAGGGGTGATGCTGCACCCTTTTTTTGCACTTAAAAAAACATTTTTACTTTATTTAGAAGGGTTGCCTACCCTTCTTTGCAAAGTAAAAATGTTGAGTTTAGGTACACTTTACCTTCAGAGTTCCTTTCCTAGGGCTTGGTTGTTAAGCAATTTGTCTGTTAAGTGAGGAGCACAGAGCAAGAGCTGGTCTGTAAAACTCAAAGTATGCAATGTTTGTCAATGTCAGGAGCACCGACAGCCTGCAAGACCTGGACTGAGGACGGAAAATAGGAAATGGTGCACAGGATGGGGGAAAGAGTCATGAAGCTTGAAGAGGCGCCGTGCTGCCATATGCTGTTCTGACACACTGTACTCATCAGAGAGCTTGTCATAAGCCTGAGCCGTCGGTAAGTGAGGAATATCTACATACATTTACACAGATCAGGCAAATCATTAAAACCACTGGCAGGTAAAGTGATCTGCATTGATTATCTGATCATTACATATTGATGTCAATTATTGAAAATGGGAAAGTAGCAACTATCACAATAGCTATACAGGTAGTCCCCCGGGTTAAGGACATCTGACATATGGACGCCTCCTAGATACAAACAGGCTGCGCGCAGAACAGCTTGCAGGGGGGTTTGCTAAAAACAGCTGAGGTTGTGAGTGATTTTAGGGGGGTGAGCTCTTTCTTCAGCCTCTTTTAACTCTTTAATGACCAAGACAAACTCTGCAGTTCTGTCTGCATATCAAAGCACAGCTTGCTCCAGAAGTTAATGAATGTCTAGGCTCCATAAAGATTTTTTTTTTTTTTGCTTTGTGATTAACTTACAATGAGGGTTTTATACAGTAACTGACACCACGCTGCCTAATAATATGTTGAGCCAAACATCTGTCCTAATTGCATTTATTAAAATAATGTACCTGTTCCAACTTACATACAAAATTAACTTAAGAACAAACCTACAGTCCCTATCTCGTATGTAACCCAGGGACTACCTATAATGTAATGGTTACACAACCAGGTCAGATGATTTCCAGAATAATAGATCTAAGAATAGAAAACTGGTGAACTGGACAGGCACATTGATGTAATGCAAGTGGCTTACACCATTTGGTCCAATCCCCGAAAGGGGTGCAAATTGCTAAAACAAAAAACGTAATACTGGCCATGAGAAAGGTGTCAGAACACACAGTGCTCATGCTGGGAATAGGGCTGCATTGACCCAGGCCAGTCAGATCGCCCATTTCCTGTCCTACAATAAACATGTAAATGGATAATGAAGCACTGATTGATAATGGCAAGGTCTGGTAAATCACATTTTCATTGGGATCAATGGATGACTACATGTGTGTCAATATCCTGGGTAAGAGATAGCATCATGATAAAAAGGCAATGTGATATAAAGCAGTGGTCTGCGGTTCTGGCCGGTGCGTCCCCCAGTGGCGTCCTTCTCCTGACCCCGCTGATCATGTCCCCCATATGGACACAACTTTTCTTGCATTCACAGCCCTGCGTTACTGTCCCCCCAGGATGATTAGAAGCAGGTCTGAGCCTGTAATGGAAGAGTGCGTGGGTTCTGGCATCATCATGAAAGGTGTCAATTGTATACATAGAGGTAATCCCCAGGTTAAGGACACCTGACATACGGACACCTCCTAGATACAAACAGGGCTTCCCTGCTCGCTGTGTGCAGGACAGAGGCTTGATGGGGGGAGGGGCAGTTTGCATGACTTGCAGAAGAAATCTTTTGCTAAACACAGCTGAGGTTGTGATGATCTTAGGGGGTGAGCTCTTCCTGCAAGCTCTTGTAACTCTTTAATGACCAAGACAAACTCAGCAGTTGTTTCTTTTTGCATATCAAAGCACAGCTTGCTCCAGAAGTTAATGATTGTCTAGGCTTCAAAAATCTTTTTTTATTAATTTGTTTGCGATTAATTCACAGTGGGGATTTTATACAGTAACTGACACCACACTGCCTAATATTATGTTGAGACAAAAATCTGTCCTAATTGCATTTATTAAAATAATGTACCTGTTCCGACTTACATACAAATTCAACTTAAGAACAAACCTACAGCCTCTATCTCGTATGTAACCTGGGGACTACACGTATTTTAAAAATAAAAAAAATGTTTTTCTACATCGATTATATATATATATATATATATATATATATATAAATCTATATTCACAGAGGAAAGTTTCAATTATGCCTTATAAATAAAAGAAAAAAGTATTTGGTTTTACTCACCTGAGATTAGTATTTTGGAATAAAAATACATAATATAAAAAAAATAATAAATATTATTGGTGCTAAAGAAATTAGTTTACCTGGAAAGAAGAGAAAAAATTGATATGTATAAAAATAAAGGGAAGTATGTGTATTTGTCTTGTTTGTACATACATTAGCAACCTCAACATAAAAGAATAATAAGAAATATTTATTAAATCAGGATAGAGCACAGAAAGTACTCATTACTATTGTGCTGCAACAACATCATTATAACCTAGTGGTGGACTATCTTATAAGGGCACCTCTGGGTGATAGGAGAAGCACCCTCATATTAGCGGTCACTGGGTAGACTTGTACGGTCTGTGGTTACTAAATGAACCCCCAGCAGCAGCAAACAGCTCTTCACCGACATGTGAAACAAATGAATTCCCCAACACCTCACACGGTTTTCCCCGCCCTCTTTTACATTATCGCCGAACAGCAATCTGGGAATGAAATCCTGCGCCGCGCCAATGATATTACGACTCTCGCCACGTGGAGAACTCTGGGAAATGTAGTCCTCTACGTCAGTCATCTCAATCGAGCTCTATGTGTGAAGACACCGACACGCCTCACACCTTTGCCCCGCCCTTTAATATATTATCGCCGAACAGCAATCTGGGAGCAAGGTGTACAAACAACGTCACGACTTCACAAGCGCGAAGGACTCTGGGAAGTGCAGTCTTTTACCTCAGTCATCTCTATAGAGCTGTACGTGCGCCGTGTTGCACGGCGGTAAATGTAGTTTGCATCGCATCCCCGCGGATTCTCACTTCACCGACATGGCGGACAGGAGGCGGCGGAGGAGACGCGCGTCCCAGGACAGTGAGGAAGAGGAAGAAGAGTCCGGCAGTGAGAGCGCAGGGTCCGGGGAACAACCGGGCCTGCCAGGGAGAAACGAAAGCCGAGAGGTTAAGGAGAACGTTAGGGATGGCGACAAGTCTGAATGTGTAAGTGTAAGGCCGGCTGTGTTCATGTAGAGTGACCGCCCTGTGACTGGCACCCCCGAGGGTCCTGTGTTATCCTAAGGCCCAGCTAGACCAAACTCTGCATTGTTGCTATGGATACTGCACTTGGCTCTTTTATTTTTGTGTAATGAGATCTATATAGTGTGTATGCATGGGGTTATTGTGCATGGAGCACTAGGTTCACATTGGTTGCTGGGAGTTACCATGCCACAAAAATCAATGATTATTATTTAACAGGATTTATATAGGGCCAACATATTATGCAGCGCTGTACATTAAATAGGGACTAAGGCTAGGTACACACATGCAATAATTGTCGCTAGAAAACAGATGATTAATGACCGATCAGTTATTACTTTAAACATTTGTATTGTGCACAATTCTGTACATATTGTAACGATACAATTGTTCAAATAAAATCCACCAATAATGTACACACACTAGATACGATCGTTTGAACGATGCAGGAAGTGACGTGCATCGGAGAAAGTGTACTGCACGATCCCTGAACGTCTGTACGCTCAATAGATGGTGAACGATCCCAGCCCAATCAGATCCGTTGTTAGTTTCCAGCGACATTCTTCGTTTGTTGTTGTGCACTTTTTTTTACCGATTATCGGACGATCGGTCGTTACTAATTTGTTTCCAGTGATAAATACTGTAGGTAGAGCAGGGGTATCAAACTCACATACACTGAGGGCCAAAATTAAAAACCTATAGGTTGCTGGCCAATCTTGAAATTGATTGAAAAAATTGAGGAAATTTTTCCTTCTCATTAGATATAAACCTTTTCATATGGAAACAGAGGTTTAGCTTCACATTCAATCTGGAACAAGCCTATTTGGAGAAGAGGTATAAACATTTTTTTTAAATATTATGTAGAAAAATCTCGTGCCTCTTTCTCTATAATGCCTTTTGCGTTAAATTTCAATGGTAACCTTTTTGCACAGGCTAACAATAATAATAACAATATTCTTTTATGAAAATCCAACCATTCAAGTCCATGCCTTGGAGTAGCAAGGAAAAGTACAGCTGAAGGGGAGTGCTGGAAATGCCAGGCGCGGCCAATGCAGAGCTAAGTCTTATGAGCGGCCCGCCGCTGAAACTCCCTCTTCATTGAAATAGCGCCGCTACTGAAATTCCCGGCATTATTTGCGTCTATAAAACAGTCCAACGCGGGGCCACGCATGGGCAGAGAGCCCGCTGGTCTATAGACGCGAGTGATACCAGGAATTGTAATAGCAGCGCTATTTTTTTTGCAGTGGCGGGCCAGCTGCAGTTTATATTTAGGATTCCTTTTGGGGGCCAAAAACCCGGGCCAGAGTTTGACACCCCTTATGTAGTCTAAGTCTGTAGCAGTGCAGTGGCAGCTTTTATTAAAACAATAAACCTTTATTCAAAGTTTTGCTAACTGCATCATACATAAAGCAGGGATCTTGTGGCCTCCAATTCACATTTGACCAGGAAGATTTCCTAGCTGCCATATTTACCTACTGTATGCATTTTTCTTACACATATATGTGCTTTAAAGAGATCCTGAAGTTAGGAAAAACTGGTGAATTGTTGGCAGTGTAATTTACATGTGTTCTATAGATACATTGCATTACAATATGTAAATGTGCTGACTTTGTATTCCACATTCCTGTTTAATGAGTGCTATAAAAGCGCATGGCATACAATGTGGTGTGATTGTAGAAGCCCTTTGTGCTAGAGAATGAAGGAGGGGTTGGGGGGTCACTTTGTGGTGTTTTCACAAGCTGCACAGTCACATGTAAATCAGTGTGATTCAACACATGTGGAGGAGTGAGGTTTCTGTATAGGAATGCACTTGCCTTCCTTACCATAGCATGTACATTGTAATGGGTCATTGCATAGATCTACTGTCTGTAGAATATGAGAATGTAAACTCCATTCCTCTGACTGGCTGGCAGTAGTGATCCCATTCCTTTCAGTTATGGCTCGGTGGATTAGTAAATGAAACTCCAAAATTTATGTTGGACCTTGCCACTTACGCGTTTCACCTCTAATACGTAGCCTAATCGTAAAGATGCCTAGAAATAATTTGGATTAGGTCTTTGTTATTGCGGTGAATACTTGAATGGTAATAATTCCAGGCTGTGGATACACACTGGTCATTATTTTAAATAAACTGATCCAGTAGCGGCTTTTGGTTGCAGTGATTTGTGAGTTGTATTGCTGTAAAAACAATCTGTGTTTCAATTAAAAAGTCTAAACAAGAAGAGAGAGGAAATATCCCAATGAGGACAACTCCAGACCCAGGATCTGACTTATCCACTGCATATTTACTTCTAATTGATTTCATCTTTCATGTAGAGAGATAGATGGTGCCAGTGACCACATTACCCTTTCCCAACATATTCCTATCCATTTGTGCATAATCTATAAATTAGCTGCTTGCTGGTATATATAATCTTCAGCTCTTAGAATTGGCTCTATGTAACTAATGTGTTTATTATTAAACATTCAAGTTTAATTACAAATGTTTTATCCTATTTAGTAATACATTCTCAAATGTGGATATTTTATATTACATCTGTCGGGATCAGACTATAGTGGTTTAACAGTAAATCAAAATGTATATAGAACTGTATGTGATTACAATTTGCTATAATAATAATTTTTTTTCTTTTTACAGGAAAGTGAGGATGGCATTGAAGGTGATGGTAAGTGAATGGCACTTTGCTTGAAACTCGTTTATTTAATGTTATCTGACCCATACGTAGAGATTTAGAAGTAAGGACACGGTGGCCTTCAGTACTGTGGTTTGTGAATTCTTCAGTTTGTTCTAGACAAAGAAAAATTGGCAGCACATCAGACTTGCGATCCTGCTGCTGGCATAAAGCTGCTGAGTGGCAGAATCGCTAAGGAGGACATATGGGCACAGAAAAGGTTTGTGTCACTGGATGTATGAGGGAGGTGTTTCTTATACAGGTAGCCCAGAGTTAAGGACATCCGACATACAGACGCTTCCTAGATAAGAACAGGGCTCTCTACTCCTGTGCAGGACAGGGGCTTGATGGGGGGGCAAGTGGCGGTTTGCATGACTTGCCGAAGAAATCTTTTCCTAAACACGGCTTAGGTTGTGGGTGATCTTAAGGGACTGAGCTCTTCTGCAACATCTTGTAACTCTTTAATGTCCAAGAAAAACTCTTCAGCTGCTTCTTTTTGCATATCAGAGCACAGCTTAATGAATGTCCAGGCTCCATAAAGTTTTTTTTTTTCTTTCTTTCTTTGTGATTAACTCACAGTGAGGATTTTATACAGTAACTGACACCACACTGCCTAATATGTTGAGACAAACATCTGTTCCAATTGCATTCAATAAAATAATATACCTGTTTCAACTTAGATACAAGTTCTACTTAAAGCGTACCTAAACTCAGAATTTTCACTCTACAGGGAACTCTTTTATGTAAGGTAAAAATTCTCTTTTGTTTTTTTTAAAGGTTGCAGCACCGCCTCCAATTCTCGGCTGCCTAGGCGGGCGAGAATGAATGGGAGTGCAAAGCCTCCCGAGATACCTACGTCAGGCATCCCGGGAGGCTCCTGGGCACTCCTTCTGCGCATGCCGAGCATGCCCTTTTTGCTGAAGGAGAAAAATTTGCCGATCTCATGCGTATTGAGATCGGCAACTTTTTTTTCCATCCTAAGTCACGCAATCTCACGTCTGGGTCAGGTGACGTAGGATAGAGAAGGCGAAGATGGTGGGGCCTGGAGCGCTGGCTCCGGGACGGATGCCGAGACCATGAGGGACCCGATGCCGGACACCCCCGGAGTGATCGGACTGCCAATTTTAGAAGATGTAGTTTCTGCGGGTATAATGAAATGCCCTGCCAACCTACTATCCGCTTTCTTGTCCACTGAGTTATAGATGTATAGATCCTGGTTACTGAAATAAAAAGTGAATTTTCAGCATTCGTGATTTGCACTGCATTTTGTAACTGGCCCAGATTTAGTTTTCAAGCCCACAGAAGAACTTCTTGAGCCTTTATTTAGGTGTACCATGTGTCCGATTTGAGGTCTTTTATTCTGTATTGGTGATAAATCTATATTAGTTGCTGCTACCTTAGTGTTATAATTGATATATCATATTTCTGAAATGCATTGGATATGATTTAAACCAACACACTGTTTCTGTATATTGTTTTATTTCTGATTATCTATCTGATAGTTTAATATGCGACGTCTGTATTGTGTTCCATCCAAATATGTTCTGGCTGTCACTTGCTAGTTGTTGTATATTTTACCAAGCGTTTCCCCTCATTGATTGGGTTTAACTTTGTGTTGAATTCCCAGAGTCAGTGGTTGCATGAATGAACAAGACTTCATTCATCTTGTGTGATTACCCTTTTGTGTGTTTTTGGGACAGGCGAGAGTTTGGCTTTACAGTCAGCCAGCTCTGCAGCTGCAGCTCTATTGAGATGTTAGCCAGCATAAATGTGTGGAACTAGCTGTGTCCTTTGTAGCTTACAGGAATTGTAAAGTTATTTGTTTGCTTCTAAATTTTATTCTGTCTGTTTGATTTACAGCCGTTCTGTCAGACTACGAAAGTGCTGAAGAGTCTGAAGTAAGTATTCTACAAATAATCAATGGAAAAATCTGTATTTGTATAGAATCACTGATCTTTTTTTCTGTTACTGCCCTTAAAGTAATTCTGTCCTAAACTGGCTAATATTGTTTTGGGTGGCTTGTATCACACAAGCTAATATTTGTTACTTCTTAAAGTCCGATGTTCCCCAAGTAAGCTAGGGCACAATGCTTTATAAAGGGGAATGTCTTAGTATAGGGCAGAACTTCATGTCTGGTCCTCTTGGTACAGCTTCATGGTTTCCAAATATCCTAGCTCCATTGCCTCAAAGAACTTGGTTGCGTCCGAGGGGGACTACCACAGTAAATATTCAGGTTTTAAGATAGCTCACTTTCCTACATTTGCCCCGATTGACTCCTTATTATCATTTTATATTGCTTATCATTTACCCCTAACTTGTTTTTACCAATAAAGCACAGACTTTTAAGGTACTTGACCTAATAAAAACCTCATTGAGAACATATAATATTCTGTCTTTGCTCTCCCGCACCTCTGTGCTGGTAGCAAAGGAACATCCTATGTAAAATACAAGTCCTGGCCTACAGAAAGATATGCATTTTCTGTATGATGGCTCTGATTGATTTAGCACTTCTACGTGGAGAAAGTCGCAATCCTTCCATAATGGAACTGCTGGTTACTTTAATTCCTGACAGGGGAGCAAAGTCAAGATGAATGTTTTGAGTATGAAAGCAGGGGGGATATGTTAAGTAGTAACGGTATAGTGTACTTCTAATACTTTTGGGTGACAGATTCTAACTTAAGTTTATGAATTTTACTGTTTTCTTTTTTCCTTAGGAGGAAAATGATGGTCACGTAAGTGAGGAGGAGCCGCTAAAAGCTACCCTAAAATCAGAAAATAATGCTGTTGAGACTACCACCACCACCACTGCCACCCCCACCACAACCACCACAAAAGTAGAAAAAAAGACAAAGGGGTCAGTGACAGGGGAACGTCAGAGTGGAGATGGACAGGTAAAAAAAATGCAGTGTCTTGATGAATAATATATAAATATATATTTTTTGTTAATTTTTCTGCATTGTCATACAAAACAATGTCGCTGCCGTTTCATCCCTCAACCCCTTAGAACAAATACCATAAGTATTTGTTCCTACAAAAGGTCAATATAATTTCCAGTGACAATGATTGAGCATCTTTATGTAACTGAACTCTCTCATTCTTTTTACTTTTTGTTAAGTCATTTGTTGTCACTGGCAGTCCAATATACTTTGTAAGTGTCTGATAAAATTTCCTAAACGTGAGTTGAAGTTGTTACTGATGTGCCCTGGGCACAGGTGAACTTTCTTGCACACAATCGTTTACACTGGACATAATCTCCTAATTTAAAAGCATTCTAATAATGCAATGTAATAGGAAACAAAATGACATTGCAGGTTGCTGTATGTGACTTTCAATACCTGTCTCTTGTTTTGGTTTCTGTGTTTCTATCTTCCCTGCTTGATGTGGCTGTGTCAGCTGCATTGTGTTGCTTCTGTGCATTGAATGGAGAAACATATTCCTTTCAGGAGTTGTACATGTTGAAATACCCAAGTACAGTTTCTGACTGATGGTGGACTCTCCTATGTGTGCGAGTCTTTCGTTATCTGCTGTTGCCATAGTACGTTCATATCTGAGGATCTAGAGAGAAAACTGACACCTAGAGATGTGGTTTGTGTATAGTGCATTTTTTTTGTAGACAGAACTCTCATTTGATACCGGAAAGGTGAGGTGAAAAATCAGAAAACTGCAGTAAAAACCTAAAATTCCTATTTAGATCTTTATCTGTAGTTGCACACACACACTTTTTGAAAGTTTTTATGAGTAACCATGTTTCATTCCCAGGAAAGTACAGAACCTGATGAAATCAAGGTCTCCAAGAAGACTCAGAAGCAGTTAGATGACGATGAAGACAGGAAGAATCCTGCATACATCCCTCGGAAGGGGCTTTTCTTTGAACATGATCTGCGTGGACACACAAATGATGAGGAAGTCAGGTGGGATATTTATTTTGTGGTGAATTGTCTAGGTACAATTATTATTGCTAATGAGAGGCCAGGTTTGTTTGAAGTAGGTAGAATATTGTAAAAAGTAAGATATGGTTTAAAAGCATGTTTTTTTTTTTTTTCCTTTTTACATAAGTAGTAACTATAGTAATTGTATATTAACCTCCCTAGCGGTTCATTTCCTACCGGTTTTATATGTCTAAAAGCGGTACATTGTTTTTCATGAAAATTTATTTTACAGTATAATATAATAGTCTGAGTATAATAAAGTTGTAAACACAATCATGTAAAAACAATAAATTGAATAAATTAAAAAATCTATATATTTAAAAAAACAAAAACAAATACACATTATACTCATACTATTATCTATTATTTATATATATATATATATATATATATATATACTGTAAAATAAATGTTTTTGAAAACAATGTACTGCTTTTACACATAAAAATGTATTGTATTGCATTCAATACAGTTATTTTGTATTGAATGCAATACAAATAGATTTTGAATTTCCCGCCCCGCCGGCAAAGTACACGCACCGACGTCACTGGGAACTCCCCAGTGACTCATCTGATGCAGAAGTTGGAAAAAGGAAAAAGAAAGAAGACTGAGATCGCAGGACTGGATGGCGCGGGACGCCGGCGGATCAGGTAATGCTCAATTTACTATTACCTTCCCATAGGTTTACATATCCCGAGTGTGACTCGAGGTTACCACTTGTAGCAAGTTTTTGACCCCGGGTCACACTCGGGGTTACCTCTAGGGAGGTTAAAATAAAAATTTGCAAAGACCCCAGAGGTCTTCAGTGTTCCCTAGTGAACTTTCTAAAATGTACTACCCCCTAAAATCCCCTTCATCTTATTTTTCTGAGCTAAGCTGTAAAGCACACTAGGGCTTCCGTCCTCCTAGAGGCTGAGCTATTGCCTCAAGAGTCCCTGTAAACGTTTTGAGAAACATTTTATGTTGAGCATATAAATGTAAGCAAATGATATCTGATCTTTGTACATAAATATTTGAGATAAAATGTTTGAATTTTGTTTTTAGGCCAAAAGGTCGCCACCCACGCAAGTTGTGGAAAGATGAAGGGCGATGGGAGCACGACCGGTTTCGAGAGGATGAACAAGCTCCAAAGTCTCGTGATGAGCTTATTGCCATGTACGGGTATGATATTCGTTCTTGTAAAAACCCAGAGGAGATTCGTCCACGACGGCCAAGGAAGCCCAGGTAAATGTTTCTGGTGTCTGTGATTTTACAGTACATTAACACATTAATAACATTAGGTTATTTTGCCATTTAGTTAGAAAAGGTTGACAGATATGTAGGAGGTACACCTAGGGTTGCATCCTGCAAGATTTGGGTGATATGTTCATGACCTCCTATCAGGAATTGGAGAGAGCTTAACCACCTGAGCGTTACACTGAGGTCTAGATTTCTGTACCAAAAGTGATCCACTGTTTTTCATGAAATTTTTTTTTTAAATTGT
>NC_092863.1:17789290-17826811 GCF_032062135.1 Pyxicephalus adspersus | reverse complement strand
ATGTGCACAGCGGGACCATGGAGGTAAGGATGTGACAAAATTACGGGGTTAACCATCCTAGCCATTTTTTTTTGCCCGTACGAAGGTCGGGCATACCGGCTAGGTGGTTAAAGTAAATCTGTGTTCAGTTGATGGCTAATAAACTGCAGCTGTATAATATAAGGGGAATTCCTAAAAAACAAATAGTAACTTTAGCTCTTCAAGTGGTTATCTTCTCCTTTCCTTTACTGTTTGCCCATTGTTATGATGGAAAGCCTCACTGGCTAGTAGATAGGGGGAAAAACCCTACATCAAAGTTTCTGAACACTTCAGCTTGCAGTATGGTGTCTGTACTGAGCTATACATTTCAGAACAATGGTATATAATGAGCACAAGAGCCTTAATTGTCTAACATCTCATCTCATTTGACAGCGCTAGTAAAAGGGAAAGCATAAAGATTATTCTTGCCAGGTTCTTTACCTTCCAGGTACCTATTGTGGATGAACGGTCTATCCTCTGTTGTATTGTACATACTCCTCTGACGTCCCGATCCACCACAACCTTTTTATGCTCTGTTAAAAACTTCTGTGGTTGTTTTTAAAAATATGCTTCACCCTGTAAATTTAGGTGAAAAAAAGCTTTCTGGTAATTAGAGGTGTTAAAGTTTCTTTGATTTTTTTTTTTCCCCACTTGCGCAGGTTGCTAAAAAAAACTTTTTTTCTCTCTTTTTTAGGTACAATAGCCCCTCTAGAGAAGACCAAGAAGAAAAGCCAATTAGGCAGTCAAACCGTTACCATGATTCCAATTCTGTCCCCCCACCCCGAACCTACAACAATCGCAGTGCCCCTAGCAACAACAGAGCTCCCTCTAACAGGACCTATTCACGTCCTGGTGGGTACAAGGAAAATCGCCCTGTCAGTTACCCACCAGAGACCATTGTGACTCCACCACCTACCTCTGAACGAAGAAAGGATTATGGAGGTTATAGAGCCCGAAGCATAGAGCAGCCTTCACAACCACCAAACGAATCATCCCCTGAAACAGGAGTTCCTAATAAAGTTGAACCAGCAAATGAGAAACAAGCAGCTGATCCATCACCACCACCTCCTGATAGGCCTGTGGAGAAAAAATCCTATTCCAGGGTCAGGAGGAGTCGGATTAAAGGTGGTGAGGCTGGAAAGAGCATTGATGACACTACATTCCCTGACTTGCCTCCTCCCCCTCCACCACAGATGCCCACTGAGGTGGTTCCGGAGCCCTCTCCACCCATACCTGTAGTAAAACCTGGTTGCTGGGAACCTCCTGTAGAAGGAGGTTTGGCTGGACTAGAGCAGGACATGTCCCAGGTCAACATTTCGGACCAGAACTGGACCCCTGGGCAATCGCCATATGTTTCAACTCGTGGTATGTACACACACACAATTTATATTTATTTTTAGTACACTAATAGTGTGCTAGTGTAGTACACTAATAGTACACTGTTCTTCATTTGTATATTTATTTAAAAGTGATTTAGAGGGTGTTGTTTCCAAGGGAAGAAAGCCTTTATCCCAGACAATAGAAATCTAGAATCTCTAAAATATAGCATTCATACAGCAGTCCCATGAACTACTGTTTACAAGGGTGGGATGCAGTTTTTCTGGTTACTCTACCCCTTCCCACAAAATAAAACGGTTCTTATTCATTCTCCTTGTTACCATCATTGCCTATTTTCTCCAGTGACCATTATTGGACATCTGTACTAGGCTCAAGAGATGTCTTCATCAACTTCTTAAAAATAAAATGTAAGGACTTACACAAGCTTAAATGGACCTAAACTTAAAAATGATTTATGGTTTATGTATCATGTTGTCCAGCATGTTAATCATAATTTGCAAAAGGTAAAAACATTTGAAAGTGATTATATCACATCACATTTTTTTTGTATGTGAAAAAAAATAGTGGCCATGTGTTGAGGTTGCAGTATAGCCAGCCAAAGAAGACAAAGTATAATAATTGGGTTGTCAAGTAAGATCCATCCATTCCGTCCATCTACATATCATGAGACTGTATAGCTTCTGGCCAGATACCTAATTATATGTCATGGAATAGACTTGCAAGAAGGATGATTTCTTTTTCCTGTCCTCTTGCCCAGCTTTTGGCAGCACTGCACCAACATCTAGTACCAGCAGCAGTTTGCACAATTCCAGTAAGTACAGTGCTAGAAAAATAAATATGGTTTTACTGTAATCCATAAACAATATTTGTAAAGCCGTTATTATAAACAATATTATGTAAAGCAGTCTTATTCATTTTATGTACAGGCCTGAATTCCAGGGAAACTGCTAAATATAAAGTACCTGAGCTGTTTTTTACTGTAAAACATCACTCTTATGATTCAAGCACCTTTGTCAGACGTTATGTAAAGTGTTGTCACTTTGTACACCATTGCAATTAGGCAGTACAGTTTCACCAGCTTTCCCCAGCGTGTAGGAGAAGATTAAATAACCAGTAGTACATAGATGGGGTTATTGTTCACTCTGATCCTACAAGTATGTTTAAATTGTTGTCAACCCCGTAAAAATACAGGAGCTTTGCACCATGATTTTCCTACTCTATTCCCCCTCAATCAGACGTATCCTAAAACTGTAAATCAGACCTGCCTGTGGCTCCAGTTCAGGTTATGTGCATTGAGTCCATTATGGTATGTTACATGGCGTAGATAATTGCATTTTAGGCACATTCTTGAAGCTTCTGATAAAGTCCCTTTCCCATTACATTTCACTTGTAACCTAGAAATTTGAGATTTTAAACTGAAAAACAAAATTGTAAATATCCAGGTATTTTGGCAAGTGCAACACTTTAGATCTACTTTGATACCCCATATATTGTGAAGGGGTTTGCTAGATTTTCATAGGTGTTGTGGATGACCTGGTTATAGTTCATTTTCTTGTCCCTGCTATATCTGCTAAAACTCCAGTGACCAGGCCAACTTTGTCTCATTGGTATTCTACAGTTAAGCACTGCTTGGCCATTTCCACTTCTTTTTCTGGTCTCCATTGTTTTCAGCCTTCTTTGCAACACCAGAGGTATGATAGAAGGCTAGATTCTTTCCCTAACAATTTTGTGTTGGCCAGATTTTAAAATGCATCTTGAAAATTCATCTCCAGTGAGAAAAAAATAAAGTGCAATTCAAATAGAAGAACATGCAGTATGTACATTTAAAGCCTTTTCCAATTAAATACTTTTATGTACCATATGATCACTTGACATAATAACCCTTCTGACTTTCTATCAATTTTGAAATATGTATTCTAGGGTTGGTTTAGAAGCTTTGGTTGGTAAAGGGATGCAGGTAAATGACACTGAGGAAAACATACTTTTGAAGAAACATAATCAAGGATGTTGGATAATTTTATTTATTTATTTTTAAGTTTACTGCTCGCCCATCTTCAAAAAAAACTTCTAGGGGGAATACTGAATTTGTCTGTGTTTTAGTGCAGCCTCTGTAACCCATAGGAACTGCTAACCAAACTGGGATAAAGAGTAATTTTTGTTACTTGGTATTTTAATAAAGCAAGCTGCAGAACAATATTCTAATCTCTTAACATTTTTTACAGGTATTCCAAATCACATTCACATGCCTGCAGCTCCTCCACAATATGGCCGCATGGAAGGAATGGTGAGTAGCTCCCCTAATGTGGCTATATTGATGCTTCTGTAGTTGGTTTTGTCTTCAAATCGTATCAAGAAATGTTAGAAATGACAGCTGGGTAATTTTTTTCTATTGCTACTATTTAAGATGATTTTCTTTTCTGATGGTTGGAAGGAAGCTTTCTTTATAGAAAAAGTGTACCAAAAACGGATGAATAGGTTTTTTTACCCCCTCTTATGTAGGGAGTTCAGAGTGGCCGTGTCAAGAGGTATTCTTCCCAGCGTCAGAGGACCGTTCCTGATCCTGCTCCAATGCACATCAGCCTTATGGAAGGTCATTACTATGATCCACGTGAGTGCCTCAGTAGAGTGTTCTCCTCTTTTTTGTTTCAGCATAATGTTTCTGGTGTGCTAATTTCTTCTTCTGATTTTCAGTTCAGTTCCAGGGACCAATATATACTCACGGTGATGGCCCTTCCTCCTTGCCTCCTCAGGGCATGATAGTTCAGCAAGAAATGCACCTTCCCCACCCAGGTACGCGATATTTAGAGTATTTAAAAAAGTACTTCCTGTCTTTTGTTTTGATTACACAATGTGATTGACTGTTAGTTGACAGCTAACAATAAATAAAGCCATGTAACAAAAGCTTGTTTCTTTCATGTTTGTGTTAAATGAAGTGGTATGGGTGTCTTTTAGCATAGACTATTTTTAAATAACATAGATAGAAGTGCACATTTATACAATACATATCCAAATGAGATAAGGGGGGGTTGTAAAGTTTCTATGTTTATTTTATGTTGTAATTTAGCTGTGTATGAATTGAACCTTGGCAATAGTAATTTTTAAAGCTTAGCCTTTGATTTTGCAGTCCCTAATATCTACTATTGAGCTGTTATGAGTCTTTTCATTGACGTGTTCATGAATATTGATCCAGTTCTCTCAGCCAGTTCCTTTTGTGTTACTGAACTTTACTAGAGTTAATCAAGTAATTGTCCCTATCACAGTTTTATTTACACTAGTGCCCATTTGGTCAAAATAATATGACGGTAAAGGCATATATTGATTGTGGATGTAAACCAGAACAACGGTAATTTCCTAAATCATAGCACAGTGCTCCGTTTTTATCAGAAAGTCTGTATTTTTTTAAAACCGATTTTAAGTCTTTTTCTTTTTTTTTCTTTTCAGGTTTACACCCACACCAGTCTCCTGCCCCTATGTCTACCCCAAACCTTTACCCTGCACCAGTCTCCATTCCTCCAGGCCAGCCTCCTCCACAGCAGCTGCTACCCCCTCCATACTTTACTGCTCCCCCAGGAGTCATTAATTTTGGCAACCCAGCCTACCCTTATCCCCCAGGACCATTACCTCCCCCACCACCAGCTCATCTCTACCCTAATACACAGGTGAATATGGAACTAAACTAAAAATTGTCTATTGGTATATTTAAATACAAACTGTGATATGCTGCCATTTATAACATCCCTAAATGTGGTAAATGTATTAGTTTTCCTATCTGTTTTCCTTTTATTTGTATTAGGTGATCCTGATGGTAGCACATCAGTAAAAAGGGGGAAGTCTTTAGTCCTCACAAATATCTGGACACTGTAACTGAAAAATGTTTATTATCCTTCAAGTATGGTGCCCTTGATCCCTGTTTATGTGCTACAGTTATTTTGACCCCAAAAGTTACTAACCCATCCCTGAATATAAATGCTCACCCAGAAACAGAAAATGACTAAATATCCAAAGTTTTACAGTTGTAAAAAGAACAGAATTTAGGGGGAAATACTGAAGGTAAACCTGCTTTGTCCATGCAGGGAAAAGCAACTGATTTACCTAACTGCCCTTTCCTATACTCGCCAAAGACTTTAGGGGAAGTTTTTCAATGTCTACTTATTAGGTAATTACAGTAAAACTGTTGATTCCTCAACTTCGTGTTTTAAAGGTGGGAAGTGAAGGGAAATTAGCTAAAATCATGGATATCCTTTATTTCAAGTTTGATTGTCAATTAGATCAAATTCTGTAATTTAGTCTTCAAGGTTTGAAGTCAAATATTTTAGTTGTTTAAGTTCTGCAACATCAAAGCGTATTTATTTATATTTGGTTAGAGTAGAGAAGGGATCAAACCTCTCTCAGGTTGTTCTCCCCCCCCCCCCCCTTTAAAATACATTTTCTAATTTCCTGATTCATGGGGGACAAACACAAAAGAAAGTGAGAAAAAAATCTCATCTCTAACTCTGTAAAACTATTTTTTTGTGAAGGAGAAAAATATTTTAAAGTTTCCTGACATTCCATTCTAAGTGATGAGTATTAGACCAGGAAATCACATCAACGAGGATACATAAAGAAGATAAAACCTGATAGAGTGTTTAACCATTCCCTTCTCTATAAAAAATGGCTTTCATTTAGACTTAAGTTCAACAGTGTGCCAATAACTAATGATAATTTTTGTATTATATAGGTTAACATTTTCAGAAAGCAGAAGATTTAGACGGCAGTGAACAGAGCGAGTTGGCAGTTTAAATTTTCAGAACTTGTTTAGAATGGATAAATAAAGGCTTTTATAAATCAACTTTCTTTAAAGTTGATTTTCCTGGAGAGGTAGTTTCAGAAAGGGAAGATAACTTAGTGATGTTTACAGGTATCTGGGTATGCTAACATTTACTTTTTTTTTTCTTGTGTTAGGCACAGTCACAGGTATATGGAGGAGTGACGTATTATAACCCCGTACAACAACAAGTACAGCCAAAACCTTCCCCACCTCGACGGACATCACAGCCAGTAACAATCAAACCACCTCCGCCAGAGGTAAGATGGATGGTGCTCATTCAACTCTTTACAAGTTTACTGCAAAGATTGGGCTAGGGAAAGTGCTAACCGTGTCTTTAAGATTGCTGGTTTAAACATTTTGGTTGCCGCTAGCAAATCACGTAAAATAGAAACTTAGGGCCAAAAACAGACCTGTGAAATCTTTTTTTAAAAAGCCACTTTTACTGTAATGTTGGCATTATTTTAGGAGCTGCCCTCTTCAATAAGTCCTCTCCACCACTAGACATCAGGGTGGAAGGAAGACGGTACCATGCAAAATAGGGCTGTCCTATACTTGGTGTTTCATGGTTCTGTAGAAACGTCTAGCATTAGTTCTTTACCTTCTTGCAAGCTATGATGGCTGTTTATTTGATGCAAACTACTGTATATACACTTAAACAGCATCTGCTGCTCATGTGGCAGATACATTTCTTTAGTGCTCAGTTTTATTTCAAATTTAAAACTTGCTTGTGGCAGTTTATAGCCCCTGGAGCTGCCCATTAATAGCAATTCCGTTACAAGCCTCAAAGCTCAAACGCCCTATAATCATAGTCCTTCTACTGTGCAGTTTATAGTATAGAAGGGATAGGTGAATTACACCGTGTTTTTATTGCCAAGGTAAAAAGATTTCTGTTTGTGTTGGCTGCCTTTGTCGCTTTGTCTAAATGTTATATTGCTATTTTTAGGAAAATAGAAACTTGAAGACAACTAAAGAGAAGGCTAGTTCATGAGCTTCATAATACAAGATGCACCTTCTACCACCATCTGTCTCAAATTTCAGACCAGTGTTTTTATTAAGAAAAGAAACTCCTCCTAGCCAACCAGATTTATGCAAGTTTTCCGTACATTAGAAAATGTCTCGCCGTTCACCAATATTATTGTGTATTTTTCTGTATGTTGGTAAACCATTTCTTATATAATATAACATGACAAGATGGTCACAGGAAGCCATTTTGTTATGGTGAGCCTCCTTGTGATTTTGTACAGTTTTGCCATGTAGAAACAAGTGCTGCTGATTTAAAAAATAAATAAATATAGGGGGGGGGGGGACAAAGTATTTCTTTTACCAAAAGAAATCTCCAAGTATTTTGACTGATATACCAAATGTTTAGGACTAATTGTTCTACTAAAGAGACATTGTCACTTTGTCCATTCAGGACAAGTCAATTTTGTCTGCAGACAGCCTACCCACCCAAGCAGTTATAGTTCTCTACAATCTACCGCCGCCTCCCTACACAGCTGGAACACTCACTAACAGAGTGCGGAAACCCACCGTGCTTAGACGAATATGGTAAATCAGGCCTAAACCTAATGGGGGGCTTCAATATTGTCACCTGTTTAGGTTTAGATACCAAAGCACTGACCATGTAGGGCTGCGTTCCTAGTCATGAGCAAGTTCCGACCTTATGCAGGGCTGCTTCTCCTCACCGTTGTGATTGAACAAGGTGGCAGAAGAACAAAGATCTGGAAAGTAAAGGATGGGCAGTTAAGTAAATCAGTTGCTTTTCCCTGAATGGGCAAAGCAGGTTTACCTTCAGTAGAGGTACTTTTGTGTGGCTTAGGCAGTTCACATATCCTAAAGGACCCGGACACCCAAGCTTGAATGTTTTAGTGAAAGCTTGGATGCAGAAATTTACTATTGAATTCACACATGGTGGATAATTAATATGCTAATGTTCAATTTTAATTGAACTAATGCTGGCTTATGCATTAGTCTTGGTCAGTTCCAACCAGCTTTTAATAGATCGAACCGACTCAATGAGTCAAGACAACTTAACTGTAATCAATTCCATGAATACCCAGATCAACATGGAAGTAGGTTGTCTTCCTAAGATTTAATTATCTTTTAAATTAAAAGCTAGTTGAAAGTGAATAAAATTGCTGTGTATACGCTCTGTGTTATATTTAAATAGAGATGAAAATGCAACTGAAAGAAAACAATTTTTTAGATACAATATTTTTTCCTATTGGTTTCTGGTAATTTAGGATAAGATTTCCCTTAAGGGTTTCTTTCCACCAGTGTTCTTTTTATACCTGGTTCTGGCAAGGTAAGTATGACTAATTTGGTTCCGAAGAGACTGTACCTAGCATTTATAGGTGTTTCCAGGCTTCTGCCATAAATAAACCAAGAGTAGTAAGCGTGTCATTCAGATCTATAAAATTCTGTCCGTACCCCTGCGTGTTGTTGCATTCTGTTGTTTTACAAGTGTTTTATATAGGACAAAATAACACCCCAAATTTTGTAATAATTTCAGAATTGTTTCAAACTGGTGTTTTTTTTTTTTTTTTTTACCCTTATAGCACACCTTTCACTGGGAGATTATGTGAGCTTTTGAAAAAAGTAACTGCTTGCCTTATTGGTGTTCTGTCCTTAAAGTGGGCCTACCACTAAGATTCTGTGAGCTGACAGATTCTGAACTCATTGTAAAGAATGATGATTGCCTGAATGTAAAGATGATTTTTTGGTGTCAGTAGTTTGTTACACACAAAAGCAAACATGTACATAATGCAGTTACAGAACACTTATTCTGGGCTGCCAATCAGAACAACCAGGACAGAAATAGAAGTTTACAACATTTCTCAATGAAAGTTTAACTTTAAGGAACCTGTCAGGACATAAAAATTGTGAGCTTCCAGTGCTTCCTTGTGTTACTAGATGCTTGTTCCGGGGCTTCCATTGTTCTCCTTTCATTTATTAAGATGACAAAGGTAAAACGAGCACATGTAAAGTAAGTGTTGTGACACCTAATAGGTCCGTATGTGGTCATGTTAGTGCTGCATTCCCTGGATTTCTGCATTAATTCTAAATGACACACTTGAGCTAAAGCCTACCACAATAAAAGTTGATCTTTGCCATGGGAGGTAGGAAATACTCTGCATTTGTTGGAGAACGTGTGTTATTTATTTCATTTGTTGAAGGGTCCATTTAAAGGCTGCCTTAACGCAACGCAAAATCACTAACATACAATGATGCCTTTATACCTTTAAGATGTAAACGGACCCTTAGTATTGCACCTAGGAGAAGATTGACAGCCCTGGAACATGTCTGTTTTAGATTTTTATTCATAATATTGGTTTGTGCATTGTTCTCAATAGAACCTAGCTAAGAAGGTCTGAATATTAAGATCACACTAATGTGGAAATTAATGGTACATTGGGTTGGGAAAAGTTGGGAAAAAAAGAGCAAAACAGTTGGGGAAAAAAAGAGCAAAGGAAAGCATAGATTTACTCGGCAGCCAATCTAATTTTCTTCCAAATACCCAGTGCAGCCTACAGAAAGGAAACAGACACTTGATTGGTTGCTGTGGGCTGCAGTCTATTCCTTCCTGTTCCCAAGTTTTCTCTAATCTGTCAGTGTATTAGAAAACATTTACTTATTTAACTTAATTGGTATTACAAAAATACATTTGTAAACCAAATTGTTTTCTCTGTAATAAAAGTCCAAGGCACCATCAAAAACAAATGGTTAAAAGACTTATGTTGACTTTAACCCCCTAGGTCAGTGTGGCCTTGTAGTTGAGTGTTAACTGCTTCCCTGCTGGAGTGTCTTGTACACATGGCCTGTGGCTGGAAAGCATCACAGGCCACTGTGCAAGCAAATAAAATTGTATTTTTTTTATCTTGCATAGTTATGTCTTGAAAATGTTCTTGACCTAAACACACTGTGATGGCTTTATAATTATTTTTTATTGTTTTGTTCTGTGCAGGTGTTTTTCTTTTAACAAAAAAAAAATCTGTATTTTTTGTGAAATGCAATTATAAGTTAATAAAAATGTTTGGAGAGGTTATCTCCAGCAATTGTAAGAGTTGTCTTTTATCTTTTTTTCCTATTAGAGGTTGTAGAGATACGACTTTATAAAGAGATCATGGAAGGAGACCATCCTATTTAATATACATATTTTTTATTATTATTTGGGGTCCATGTGATACTTCACCTAAAATAACTATAGGTTTGTGGGTATTTCCAGTCCCTTGTGATACATTCATCTTGAAAATGTGGTTGAGAAGTTTAAATTGTGTTTTTAGAATTTTGAGCACCATTGAAGCTCTCTGAGGATTTGCTTTTGTTATAATTTAGTGATCCAAATATTTAATCATTTTTTCCCAGTAGATGCAAAGACTTTAGTAAGGGAGATCCCAAATATTTCCAAGCATTCCACAGTATTGTTGAATGTTGGAGCAGCAGGGCTGTTGAGTCTGAACATAAAACATTCAACTCCTCTATTATGGTATCCCAGGTTGTTTTTTTATGCAAAATATTTATAATATATAAAAATAAAATCTATTTGCTGAAAAAAATGTCACATCAGTTTTATCTGATGCTCACAAAGGCAGCTAGTCAAACCTAGTAACATTATATGACCCTGAGCCAACCAGCTCCTGTACCCCCTCTATGCTGCTCTCCAAGCAAGGGAGTAAAAGGTAGAGCGCTAAAATAGAACCTTGGGTAGGAGAGTGCGAAAAGCATAGGTCGCCTTGTGCGTCATGTGCAAGTAATCTGCAAAATAGGAATATCATTTGTTGGAGTTAGCAACACAGTACAACATTTTAGATTTATACGTATATAATATGTTGGCACGGTAAATTTGTGAATAAATTATTTGAACATATTTAATCTCAATCATGAAAACAGTACAATTTAAAAACACTTGTAATTCTTTATAGAATTATGTATGTTGGATAGCTCAGATGGACCTGTGGAGAGTCAAAAGTTTAGCGAGTTAAAATAGCACTGGGATTTGCAAGGCCATTGACACATACTTCCTCCCAAATTGTACTACAAAGCATTGGGGTGCTGGAGGTTGGCTCTTTGAGTTTTTTTATGAGAGCCATTTTTTCCCCAGCATGGATGGTGTGCAGCCAGCAAAGACCCAGGTCAGTGTTGGGAAGTATACACTTTCTGACTTGCATTGGTTAGATCCTGTGTTTATTGGGAGCTAGTGTACACTGAATGGCCTTTTTGTGTTTCTTAGTCATCATATGCAACCAACGTTAGATAATAAGATGACTTTAGGTTATGGCTGCTTTATCAAAAAAAAAAATCTTTGTAAACTCGAATGGTATCACTTATTTTTTTCTCGTTTGAGTTATTGTACAAAATGCCAGTGACAAACTGCAGTATATGTGATGTACTGTCAAATACAGACAATGAAGGTATTGATAATGAAACATAAGCTTACATACATGTATACATATTGGGTAGTGTATAGTGATGCCGCTAAGGTTTCATTAGCCTTAAAGGCCTCTTTCATCGCACTTATGTGAGCCCAGCCAGTGTGATACGCTAATATTTAACGAGCATACTTGGCAGTACTACTTAAGGACGGAATATTTATTTACCCCTGTAAGCCAACCTACTGACTGCTTGTAAAGGTATTCAAAATACTTTGTCAGGTATCCAAGCAGGCTGCTTTAACTTGGAAGTCCCTAGAAGACTAGCCTGTTGGATTTTCATTTCTACCTTTAAGAATGACTGAGGGCTTCTGGAAAAAAAGCAGTAGACTAGTCAGATTTGTCATATTAACAAAAAAAAATTAGTCTCATTACACTCAGCATTGATATTTTCTGTAGAGAAGATACTTTTATCAGGTACCCATCTGGCACATTACAGTATATCCAACCTTGATGCTAAAGGTGTAGCATTTAAAAGAAAATATCCTACAAAAGATAGCTTAGAATTGCTTCCATTTTACCATATTATATCTTGTAACATCACCTATCTCCCTAATCACATCTTTCCTCATTGATGTTTCAATTACTGTAACAATACTAATCTGTCTGCTTATTCAGCTTGATTGGCAGGAAATTTTAATACCAGCTTATGGAAGCTGATTATGAGAGTTTTTCCAGTATTTGTTTTCCAATTTAGGCTTTCATTTGAAAACCTTTAAACTGTGTGTAAACTCAGTTTTTTTTTTTTGGATAAAATAGAGAATGGTTAGACAATTTTTAATTGCTGGTTGTGTCCCCACTGGGGAGCTTCTAAAGTGAAGATAAAACCAACATTCCGGTGACAGTGTTTTCAATTACAAAAAAATCCACACATTAGAGTTATGAAGTAATTTTCCACCTTGCCAGTCTTAAGTGGCTTAAAAAGTTTCTAAGATTGAGAATTTGATTTTAATGTCAAAAGGGGAAATCTTGACCTGTTTGTTCAGTTTGAGTTTTTTTCAGGGTTCAAAGGCTTAAAAATACCCTAATCTAGCAAGACTGACAAAGTCTGTTGGTGAACCAGGGTGGTCCCACACTGAGAGATTTATAGCTATCTCTGGGTTGGCTGTCATGGATGAGAAGCACAAATACATTTTACTCTTGTTCATATTACCCATATTTTGTTTTTGTGTTTTCTGTCTCATTCAAGTGGGTTGGCTGTTGTGGAATCAAGATACCACATTTCCCAATGTTGGCCTATTTTTATCATAACGCAAACAAAGCAAAAGTTAACTATTAGTATAATTGCTGAAATCAAAGTTATATGAGGATCAAAGGTCGTATAGTGTAACATTTAATGCTTTGAAACATTACATTGTATTATTTAACCTCCAACTAAATTCTTTCAGTCATTTTACTGAAGTCACTTTAGCATTAGCCTATTCCAAAAAATATATTGAATTTCCCTGCAAAGTTTTAAATACTTTTGCATTGTGTAAACACAAATACTATGCTCTATAGACTGCATCACAGACATGTTTTTTCTCCACTGGATGATGATGCAAAAATTATGAATAAATAATAAATAGCTAGGTCAGGAAAAGACTGATCTAGATGTGAGTGGGCTTTGTTGATCAAGCCTGTATAGTTCATTCATGGCACAATAGTGCCACCTAGAGAATTAATAAGAAGATATTAGGGTTTTAGTATATTTATAAATGCGTAAAATAAAGCATTGGTACATTACCCCGTTCTCTACAAATTGCCTACAGCAGAGGACCCTAAATTCTTGGTGTTGCTGAGGACAACACTGTTTTGAACAAACTTATCCAACCCACATACAAAATCAAGGATTTGGAAGGGATGAAATGTTCCCCTGAAAGCCTGCCCTATTTTCTCCTTGTATTCATTCTAGGCCCCTTGCTACCTCTGCCTCACAGGAAAGGAGGCAATAAGCCAAGGTTTTAGCGAGCCCTAACCCAGCAGCAAGTCTGTCTCTTCATCCTGTTGTTGTTCCCTCAGTGCTAAGCCGAGGTGTAGTGGGGCGGGCACGGGTGGGAATGTCCTCACTTTTTTTAGGGAATAGGCACACTTGCCCACTCATATTTTACAAAGTTTTCTTAGGTGATCCGCGACTCTGGCTGGTCCGCCTCCCCACGGGGGTGCACGGACCAGACCCGCGGCCCATGTCTCCCATATGGAATTGAAGGCTCAGGGCGGTGGACGGATTGTCTCTCTGAACACAACCTGACCACTCTCCCATCGCAGGCTCAGACTGCTGGTGAATGACCAATGACCAACATCATGTAGGAGTTGTCAAAGACAAGGCAATTTACAAGCAACTGATGTTGGCATTGCATTTCTGCAGTGGCAAAACCATGGACAAAAATAACCTTCTAAACCGGTCAAAAACCCCTCTGGCTTGATGAAGGACCAACTGAAAAATAGGGTATTTCATAAAAAACCTTTTCACCACGGGGTTAAGTGCATATGCCACAACGGGTTGGTTACAATGTTTGTATTTCTAGGCGGTTGGCTGTTAAGCCACAAGCTTGAAGATACGTATTGTTAGAACCTAACCTTGCTGTATGTTCTTTTTTGAACTGTATGTTACGACCACTTTATTTTCTTTTCTCTGTATGTACCTTGATATCTTTTAATAAAAATAATTAAAAAAAAAACGTGCATATGCCAGACAAGCCACTGGTGTATGGCAGCTACCTTTCGGCCTGGAAAGATGCCAGAAGCTTTTACCCAGTTTTGATCCTGTCCCTCATACATACATACATACAAACTACAACACAGCATGGCCTGGCAGCATTTAGTCTATGTTGCATACTATGGGGCATTTAGGGTGATTCTGAGGAGGCGGAGGATGCAGCCAGTGAGGAAGCCATGGTACAGGTGAGTGCACTGTCACCATCCAACAAAATTTGTGATGGTACTTCAAGCTCCAGTGCATCCTTCCTAGCCTCCAGCACCAAATATGCCATGCAGGACATGTAGTTTTTCTGTACATAGTTACTAAACCACACAACTGTGGTCTTATGTACCCCTCACAAAGTGAGCAATGAGGAGGAGGAGTATGGGCCTTCTGCTGTTGATCTATAGACTCTATATAGTCCTATATCCACTGAGCTCTGCTGTGCAGAAAGTTATGTGGCATCCGAAAAGTAGTTGGTTTTACCACAGCTGACTGCAAGGAGAGGCTGTAGGCAATGGTGCTGTTGGCAGAAGGTACTGTATTTTGAAAAAGGGCCCCACTACAGAGCTCCGTTGACTGACCCTGGCAATAAAAATGGTCTGTTCCTGTTGTATCACCAGATTTATTATGATGGCTTTTCCCTCTAGTCTTTTACAAGCTTTTTCTCCCCTGTCTGGACAAACCTCTCCCCTACTTGTGTTCTTTTTCACCCTCAAAATTTTTTCCCTCCCCATTCAATGGCACTCAGAACATCCTGCCACCTCATCATCTCCCTCTTTTTAAGCAGTACAAATAGATGGATGCAACAAATAAAAACTACAATCTACCTGAAACATTTATGTGAGCAAATCATTTTTCCAACTCCCCACAGCCAGTTTCTGAGGCTAAGCAGACTAGAAAAAGAGGGGGAAGAGGAAAAAGTAAAAAGAGAGGAGCATTTTGATTTGTTCTGCCTATGGGAAAACGAATTAAAAAAGATTTTGCCAGCCACTCAACTACCTCCACAGCTTGTCCGCTAGTTGTATAAAACTGAAACTAGAAAAGGGAAATATATCATACTTCTAGATGGGTTCAAATTGCCCCTCTTCCTTAAAATAAAAAAAATAATTTATATATATATATATATATATATATATATATTTTTATTTTTTTTATTAAATCCATTCCAGGTTTGCTGAATCACCCATGTCCACCATGATAGTCTATCTTCTCCAGTCTTTGATAAATTGGACCCATAATGTTATCATATTTAACATAATGCCTGTTAGAGTAATACTAAAACTCTAGTGACCTGCACAGTCCTATCCTCAAACCTACTGAACACCTGCAGAAAGTATTGGACCATTACTTGCGCGGCAGGTCTTCTTGTCAAGACCACACACCAAGACTTCTAAACTTCTCATTATTTTGGGCTAAACAGGAAGAAATTCCCACAGACACACTCCAAAATCTTTTAAGATTTTCAGGAACATTAGGCACCAACCTTATATTATGACTCATAATGTCTCATAAACTTTTTTTTGGTGATAGCTTTTCTTTTGTGGCAAAGTTTTTTTTTTCCAGCCCTTTGTGACCTACAGTACATTGCCTCTTTTTATATTCATAATATTCATGAATAAAATTATGAACTAATTATGACTGATGTGATTATTTATCTGAAATTACATATTTAATTATGCAGTTAATGCTTTATTTAATGTAATTATTTTTAAATTATGTATTACAAAACTCAATGGTGGTTACAGTGGAAGCAGCCAGCTAAAGTGGTTTGTTTAAAAGTGAATGTATGATATCTTTACATATAAAACATAACCTATATTTGCACAGAAATTGTGCATGATATGATATATTATACCTATATATATATAGTAAGATCACATTTTATAAAATTTAAATTAAAATGAATGTTTAGTGTTTTCATTTTCTGTATAAGAGATCTGATTTAGGTTATTTTCATCAGTCTGTGTCTGTTTATGGATTGTAAGTGTTATTGGGGCATCCATATTAGAGTTTGCCCAGTTTTTGAAGACTCGTTGTATGGGTAGGCTGGTTGGCCAAGCACCAGTAGGCACTGGATTGGTTTTTGGTTGCCTTTTAATTCCCAGTTTCGTGCCAGTGGAAGGGGTTAATGCTGTAAGAATGTGCACTGATGTTAAAATTTGAGTGGCGTGCCATATACATACTTGATCTATACCAGTGTTTCTCTACCAGCTTTCCATAAAACCCAAGGGTTCTTCCAGGGCTTACTAGGGGTTTTTCGAACAATGAGCAATTTGTGCCTCTTAGATCAGTTTAACTGGCACTAATGATTGCTTGGCTATCTGAAAGAGTGAAATTCTTCTTACTGCCCAGCATTGTAAAAGGTTTCCTATGGACCCTCAAGCTAATGCACTGTAATTTTAGCATGGGGTTCCCTAAGACCTGAAAGTTTTTTTAGGGTTCCCCTAAGGTAAAACAATTGAGAAACTCTGCTCTGTACTTTTTGAAGCATTTTGCTTGTGTAGTGCCACATAGTGCCCATGTAGATGGCTCTGTGATGTGCACGTTTCCAATTAGCTGTCCAGCAGTGGTGTCCTTTTAGACACAAAAAAAAGGCAGCATTGTAGTGCACAAAAAGCGCAGATGGATAAGATTTATGGAAGTTTAAGAAATTTATGCAAATTCTCCTCAGCCCACAGTGAAATATTTGGATAGATGTCTGAAACAATCATTTAGTGTAGTACAAAAAGTGAATTTGCCTGGCTGCACCTTCAATCTGAAACATCTATTTTTAAAAAGTGTGAAGTAATTATTTTAAAATTGATCTATTTACCCTATATTTGGCTAATAATCAGAATTTGGTAAATGATCTGGTTGCTTTCATCAGTGATCAGATTATGCAGAATTAGTAGAAAGCATTTAAACTGGTAATTAAACTATTTAATAACTATTAATGCAATCAGGATCCCCTTGACAGAGTTATTAGAGAGGAGGAAGGTTGTGGCAAAAAATTCACAGATGTTGCTATTTGTATTCATTTGAGATTTTTTTTCTTCATTGACTATTTTGAGGATGGGGGGGTTGTATATTTTGGTGTTTGGCAGTGGGGTTTGCTCTAACTGTTTTACATACTGAATTACTACCTAGTAATTTGGGTATAAAATTTGTTATATGATAAGCATTTTATATCTTTTATTCAGTGTGATCTGTCATTCTTTCTAATTTTCCTTTATACTTTGTTTTGTATGTACACTTTCTATTTACCTTTATACATGTATTTCCAAATAAAGAATGTTTAAACAAATTGTGAATTCTATACAAAAAGAATATTAATTTAATAAATTCTATTTGGTATTTATATATCACTTACATAACACTGGGGAACAATTTTGAACACATTTTTTGTTGACTTCAAATTTTGAACTAAAATAGGTATGCTGATTCTGAAAGTGCAGTTAGTTTTCTTCTATCATGTCAGGTTTTTTCTCTACCCTTTATATTAATGCAATTACTATAGCCTGGATTTGTATAGGCTAATTTTTTACACGCAAGACAGTGTGGTAAAATGTATTTTTCTACTTGCACAGGTATTTCCTTTCTTTCAGATCATGTCTGACTCTGCTGTTTCTCGTTGTAAGTGCCTAAACAACCCTGATTCATTTTGTTATATCTGTGGCAGTTTCACCATTCCCAGTCAAAGGGCGAACATCAGCACATTTGTAGGGCAAGCCTATTTGGCATATTACAAAGTTAAACTTGCTGATCAAGATAAATCTTGGGTCCCTCATGAGGTGTGCAAACAGTGTGTCGAGGGTTTACGGATGTGGACAAAGGGAACACGTGATAGGATACCATTTGGTATACCAATGGTTTGGCGAGAGCCAGGAGATCATTTCAGTGACTGGTATTTTTGTATAATGAAAACTTCAGGATATAACAAGAAAAATAAATGTAACCTAGTCTACCATCGGCTATATGCCCAGTGGCTCATTCAGATGAAATCCCAGTGACGGTTTTTGTTACATAGCCCTCTCTTGAAGAACATTTTTATGGTGATGAACTAGGTGACAACAATGATGAAGAGTTTGAAATTGAAGAGGACTCTGCTCGTAAAGGATTTGATCAGCATGAGTTGAGTGATTTGGCACGTGATTTGGGACTATTGAAGAAGGCTTCAGAACTCCCAGCATCAAGACTGCTAGAGAAAAACTTACTTGAAAAAAAAAACAAAGGTATTGTACTTTGAACCCAAGAAATTGCATTTCTGCAGTACTTTAGAACTGACAATAGCTTTGTGTATTGCCATAACATACCTGGTTTAATAGAGGAATTGGGATATCCAATCTATAACTCAACTTACTGGCGACTATTCATCGATAGCTCAAAGAGGAGCTTAAAGTGAATCCTCCTTCACAATGGCAATATATTTGGGTGAGTGCCAATTGGCCATTTAGTTTTTCTTTGTGAAGAATATGCAGACATCAAGAGGGTCATTGAGTTGGTTCAATATCACCAACACAATTAGGTCATCTGTGTTGACCTTAAAATAGTATGATTCCTTCTTGGTCAGCAACGCGGATACACCAAGTATCCCTGTTATCTGTGCATGTGGGACAGCAGAGCTCGTGAGAGGCATTGGGTGGAAAGGAATTGGCCTCCAAGATCTGCCCTAAAACCAGGTGAGCCAACATTCTACATGAGCCACTTGTTGATAGAAAGAATACTATCTTCCCGCCTCTGCACATGAAACTGGGTCTGATGAAGCAGTTTGTTAAAGCTTTGCCAACTGAAGGAGACTATTTCAAGTACCTCATTTTGGCATTTTCTAGCCTGTCATTTGGAAAAAAAAGGCTGGTGTGTTTGATGGTCCACAGATTTGGCAGCTCATCAAAGATAAACATTTCATCAGGACAATGTCAGAAGTTGAAAAGAATGCTTGGTTATCATTCAAAGCCATTGTCAATGACTTTCTTGGAAATACACCAGCAAATAAATACACATAAATTGTCCAGAAACTCTTAGAGAGCTACAAAATGCTTGGTTGCAATATAAGCATCAAGGAGCATTTTCTGCATAGCCATCTTTCTAACTTCACGGAAAACCTTGGTGCAGTCAGTGATGAGCAAGGTGAACAATTCCACCAAGATTTGAAGGTCATGGAAGGATGGTATCAGGATAGATGGGATGTACATATGATGGCTGACTATTGTTTGAGCATCCGGCGGGATTGTCCTAACACTGAACACTCCAGGAAAGGCTATAAGTGTAAACTTTTACCTTAACCGCTTACCCGATTAATTTTCAAATGTTTTACTATAAAAAAAAGTCATAGAGTAACAATAATTTAGGTAAACAACAAGTGTAAGATATAACTCAAGAATAAATGTGTTCCCCAGTCTAATAGGCCCCACTTTACATATCCATGCCAATGCCTCAAATCACCTTAGTTCACAATCTAATGCTCTTTATGTCGTTTGATGAGGGAAAGGGTGTGATTGGGAATAAAAAAATGTTTCTACAAATATGTTTCTCAGAGGAAACCAATGCAAACAGTGGGACAACATAGCAGCATGGCCAAGCCTTAGGGTAAGACTGCTGTATGAGAGTGCTAGCCACTTAACCACTGCGATTGTTTTACTCCAATAAATTGTGCTAATTATTTTTTGTTAGACAGCAGGTATAAGTTAACTTTTTCTTTGGTTTATACAATATACATAATTGTTTTTGTTCTATTTCTCCTGCATAGTTTTCCTTTTGTACTAAAGGCTGCCTGCTGCACCAACATCCCAGCCTGTTTTTTTTCCCCGCTGTCCATCAGGATTTTGCTTTAGCTAAAAGGGAGACAGGCTTGCAGGAAGTGTGCCACCTACACTTTCTCCCACTCTCCCAGATGCCAGTTATCAGTGTGTATTGCACAGTGATCATTATTTCTGTTCAGTACATCCTGTGCCTTGCGCCATTCTAAAGATGTCTAACTGGGAAAGCCTAATAGTATATGGCAATGTAATAAGAAGGCTAACTAATGCTATTTTCAAGTATCGGCATTGTAATTTACTTTTATTTAAAATGAACCTATAATCCTATCTGCTGCAGTGGATTATTATAGAACAGAATTGCATAGATAATGTTTAGGATAACTGACACTTGAAAGTGGAGTAAAATGGAATGCAAAAAATTTTGAGGCCTTCTGGAGAAAAATGGTAAATTGTCTAAGCTCAGGTCAGACTTTTCTGTGGTTTAAAGTTAACATTCAGATAACTAAAGGTGCCCATCAGCACAAAGTATGTAGATAATGGACACACCTCTGCCACAGCCCCATTTACGCAAACCTTGAAAAATGAATGTGCAAACATTTTACCAGATGCAATATTATTGATGATAAATGACTGGTTTGATGTAATATAACAATTTTTGTAGCAATATTGTTTTTATAGCAGTCCACCTCTTCATATGTGCAGACCCTCTTTATACAGTAGGGAACTATTGGTTTACCTGTTAGCTTGATTGTAGATAAATGAGTGCTATATTCACAAATCATAACTACATAACTGTATCACATAAATTTTCACAAATATATGGAGTTAATGTTTTTTCCAAAGTCTAAAAATGTTAACATGCAGTCTGCTATCATTCAAGATCTAAATGGAGAATGGTGAAGGACAACAACTTCATCAAACAATAACACATCTATTCAAGTGTTTTAATAGTTATCCAGATACATTGCCTCCAGTTAGGTGTAAAGGATAGGTTCATGTTAAGGATAGGTGAGAGAGGTGAAACAGGTATGGTGTGTTCTGATAGCATGGATGGGGGAAGTTTCAGGAAGGGGGCGAGGTTTGAGAGCTTTGGGAGTTAGTGGGAGATTTGTGCTTCCAATAAGGGATGATGAGAAGTGGGGTGCAGGAGTGGCGGGTTCAGATAAAAGAGGGGGGTTGCTAAGAGAAGGGGCAGTCTAGGCATGATATTTCACATAGTTGGTGGTTAGAGAAGACTGGTTACTGGCACCAGGTGCTTAAATGAGCGGCTAACACAAGGACATTGAGTGGATCTGTGGGACACAGGAATTATTTTCAAATCTCAAAATGGTTCAGCAGAAAATATGACGGCCTGCAGAATTTCTTTCTCCAATGAAACCATTTTTTTTTATCCTGACTGTATAGTATTATAGAGAAAATACCGGTATCTGTTTCACTGTAACACTAGAGGGCACTAGAGGAAGAAGAGTGCAAGCAGCAAGCCAAAGCCCAAGTCAGTGACTTGTTTATTACCAGAGTGGAGCACAAAAAAAACCTAGGTGTAAGAAACTAGCATTTAAACTAGGAAGGACGGCCTCCATTGTCTTTAATTACCAGACTGAAAAACATGTGGGCTGTGTGCTAGATCCTGTACACAATACAGAAACAAATACATATTGATGTTTTGTTCCGCATCCTCTCTGAGCCTGAATTAGGTATAAAAGGCAGTCCAAACAGCAGACTTTTCCGTCAGGAACTACCATTTATTACAGTTTACATAGGTGTAGCATTCAAAGGCCTGAGTGTTTCTCTAAAATGGCATACCTCAAAACTAGGTTTGTAGAAAGGTTACACAGGTCACAGTCTAGGCGGGGAAAAATCTTCAAAACATAAAGTTTCCAGAGGTGGCAGGCCGCCCATTTTTCATTTTCACAAACCTCAGCTCTAAGCTATTTAATTTTTAAACCTTTCCTGAAATGTGTTATATTTTTATATAAATTAAGCAGTTCTGGCCAAAGTAATCATCTAAATTTGAAGTTATCTTGCAGTAGTTATTTTCACCACAAGAGGTCCTTAATTCTTCCACATTAAATGACACAGTGTCATTCAATCTGAAGACTTGGAGTGCAGGATGTCATGGCCCTGCCCCCTGAACAGAGCAGTATATTGATGCAGACAATATTGCTGATGATAGGGCTATCTAATTATCCAGAACCATCCACCACTGAAGAGAAAAGAAAAAAGGATCCAGTGTGTCACGTGACCACCAGTTAGGATACATCTGAAAAATGTAATAAATAAAATAATCTACTACTGGTGGAGCCTCAAGGTGGTAGGAGATTCTCTTAGGGAGGTGGGTAGTCCAAAGTTGAAACTTTAAGCTGAAATCCAAATAGTTATTTTTGCAACAAGACTTTTAGTTGACATGAAAAATGCCCATGCAGACCTAGACTTAGGTCATTTCCCAACCGTATAAGGGCACATAGAACTAGTTGGAATAGAACTATTTGTTCTTCAGTTGTTCTTCAGTTACACATTTGTGCTGGCTGTGCTGTCTGGCAGAGGTGTATGAATCATAAACCTGGAGGGGCAGAATTACAAATCTTTGGCTGCTACTGTAATTCACACACAGTAAATTGTATATTTACTTTACTGCTATTGCAGGAGATTGCAAGTGATTGTTCAAACAGCCCTAAAATTAAAATATGACTGTAGGTGCACAGCTTCACCTATCTGTCACAATTTAAATATGGAGGATAGACCCGGCAGGTACATTCTCCTTACCAGGTATACAGAATCTGATTGTCTCTGCAGGCCAAGGCAGACAATCAATACTTCTGCATGACACAGAGCAATGCAAACTGTTACCGAACAGTTTCCAGGGGAACCCAGTCCATGGGATAAGTATTTGCAAGATCTAGTGGCAGCATGGGGAACACATTTGGATCTTTGCATCCCAATACATTAAGGCAACACTCTTACAGTATACCATAGTATACCACAGTATATTGTGGTGCCCTGGGAAAAAAAGGGCCCTGCCTTCTTTTCAGCATGTTAGAATGGGGCATTAAATGGGTCCATTTTTTTAACTTTAGTCTCTTAGATTAGTCTCCCCAACAAGTGTTATAAAAATCTCCTACATCCATTCAACTCTATAAAGAAAAAAACATATTTAACAGATAGTTTCTGCTACAATCAATAAATTAAGGTATTTTGGATTCATTAGAGATCAATCATGCAATTGTATATTTTTTTTTGTGGCAGCCAACATTATATGTCAATATTCCTATAAAAGTACATATGGTAGACAAAATACATCACACAATACCCATCAGTGTAAACATCAGTACAAAGAGTTGTGTTAAAACTGTTGTACTAAATTGTAATATTGGCAATAAGGAGGAAGCAGCCAGGTAATCTTTAAGACCACTTTAAAATGATGACATAATGCAGTGTTTTTCGTAATAACAAAGTACCAGGCCTGGTACCCACGAGCAGAGCCTTTGCAAATTATGCACATGACAATATTCTGTCTCTCCGACTGCTTTTATACCTGACAGAAAGCAATGGGTATCCCAATAGTATGTAATTGTGTATTTGTACATGTGACACAGTATGTGTACTATGGTTGAGATTATTAACACATCCAGTTGCTACAATTTAAGGAGAGGGAAAATAGTTGGTCATGATTGATCAGAAGTAAATTTAAAGATGTACAGATGTTAAACAAAAGGTATTTATATGAATGTTCTCAATCCTACAACTGTGGTGACACTTGTGGTGATCCTTCCCAAACCATGCCAAACAACTGTACAGACAGCAGATGTGATTGGTAAGATAATGGGTAGCGATGTGGATGCTGAATTTATGAACATATAATTGAGGAGATAAACATTAAACTAAGTATGTCTACGTATTTGTATTGATGTGATGTGCGAATGTTCCTACCTCACTTTCCCCGCACAAGTGCATATGTTTTAATAAGTGCCCAATCATTAACCAATTGTACACACAATAGAAAACAACAGATCATCATGGGCAGCATGGTGGCTCAGGTTAGCACTCTGGCCTTTGCAGTACTGGATCCCAGGTTCGAATCTCAGCCAAGACACTCTTCATGGAGTTTGCAGGTTCTCCTTGGGTTTCCTCCCACATTCCAAAAACATGCAGCTAGGTTAATTGGCTCCCCCCCCAATTTGACCTTGGACTGTATTAATGACATATGATTATGGTAGGGACATTAGATTGTAGGCCCCTTTGAAGGACAGCTAGTGAAGTGTAAAGCTCCTATTGTGTGTTACTTCCCCCACCTCCTAAATTGTAAGCTCTTTGGGGCAGGGTCCTCTTCTCCCGTTGTCTGTTATTTCCAATCCCTATTTAATGTACAGCGCTGTGTAATATGTTGGCGCTATATAAATACTGTATAATAATCATCAGATGAATGAATATGCCAGGATGGCTGTGTGTTTGAACCTGAGAATCCTTGTTCATCATTATCGCTTGCCATGAGTTTCTTGAATGATTAAAAAGGTATCTTCTTTTACACATTTTCAATGACATCTTTTGTTCTTTTTTAATTGACATGTATCTTGTGTTTGTGTATGAGCCTTTATTTCAGAGCTGATCATTTATTGAATTGAAAATCAAATGGAGGTGAAAAAAAATAAAACTGCTGGTGCACGCCTGCTTTAATGTTGCCCCTATGGATTACACCCCAGATATTGCATCCTGGTTACTTGTTTTATCACATTCTGTGGATCTTTCTAGAAGGCAATCTGCATTTAATGGGTAAAGCTGCCTCTAATAGAGGAGCCGGTTGGAGCCGAGGTGTTATGTAGCTCCTGTTGGGGAGGGCGAGGTGTGAGGTTAGTAGCTGCTGCAGGTTGAGTCCTGCTTTTTGCTAATGTTCTCTTACAACACAGCATGTTTACCTGGAGTTTGAACCTCTCCTTGAGCAGGCGTTGGCCTGTCTGTGGATAGTCATTATAGTGGCGGGAAAGGGAGGGATTGGCAAACTGGGTTTGTGCATGGAGTAGATCAGGGTGCGTGGGTGTAATCTGAGTTAACCCCAAACAAGCTGGCACCTTCAGCTCCAAATATCTGTCTGTGCATACAGTCGCCTTAGGCAGAAAAAGAGTTAAGCTTGTCTGCCTTACCTCTGGTGTAGGGGACCGATGTGCCTGTCACAGCTTGTGTGATGTCTATAGAAAGCACGACAACCAATGTGTACATTATTCAGATCACGAAAATTCCAAACACGGGCTGATTCCTGAAAATAACAAAAAAGGTAAAAAAAAAGAGCAGTTGTTTGTAGCAATCAGCCATACTTTCAATTTTCTAGCTCAGGTTACAAAATGAACGCTGAAATAAAATTGGTTGCTATAGGTAAACTGCACAAATTATGCAGACCAAAGTTCTGAAGTTAAGCAAAAAACTCTGAATAATAAACAGCAACTTCACTCTGAATAAATGTATCTCTGTATTAATTAATACATCATTAAATGTGTGTTTTTTTCCCATTGCAAATAGCTGACTGTGAATTGTGACTTGCAGTCTACTGTACAGCACAGCTCACACTGGGGGAGGGAGAAGCAGCACAAGGAGCCAGTCAATTATTAGAGCTGTGCTGATATTAGGAGAGAGCAGAATGACAGTGAGCTCAAATGTCCCATCTGGACCTCCTGTTCTGAAATGTGATTAAGCATTGTTGGGTGAAACCTTTCAGACAGGAAGGTGGGATGGGACACTAAACCCTGTTTATAATCACTTGTACACATTCATTTGCAGAATCTGTCATCTCCTACCTTATTCTCTTCTTTGTTTGGCCATCATGATTGGCTGGGCCAGGATGTGCAGGAGTGTGGGAGGTTTTTCCATCTCAGCAACCGCAGGGGGAGCCAGAATGTGCCAGGAAGTCCACCAATCAACGCTGAGCTTCCCAAACCAAAATGCTAATACCAATGAAGGCACCAATCAAAATGTGAACATTTCTGAGAAGGACATGGGTGCTGTTTATAAAAGTATTTTTTCAGTGCTCTGCCCCACTATGGTGGAGTTTCATTTTAAGGACAGTTTGAAATCCCTTTGCTTTTCCTTCTCTATTTCCATAGTCCCACATTTCACATTTACTTGTATGGAAGAATGAATCAAGATTTACAAAGTGATCGCCTCCTTCCTTCCTGTGCATAAGAATGAGTCTTGTATCTACCTATCCTGTAGTTTCTGTCCGCTCCTCGTGGGTGGAGTCTCTTGGTGCTTCCCTCAGCTCTGCACAATGAGACGTCCTGCTGCTTCCTCCCCGTTTAGAAACAGCAGCTTTCTTTCTTTTTGGGAATTTATTGATGATATTTATTTTATGATTTTTTGTGTATTATGTCAGTCGAGGGGGGAAAAACAAATCACAATAGTGATAGATCCTTGTAGTGCCAAAAACACCTGCAACGTTCCCTCAATTCCAAGAGATGCAGTGCACTTATGTAGGTGGTACAGCATCCAATGTACTTGTTCTGAAATTGAACTGAATTGTTTTTATGACTATGCAGTATGGTGGAACCTGAAATGACTGTGTATTATAAAGAGTAGGAAATAAGAAGGGTGTGCTACACCTTGGTGAATCATGCAGAATACCTGAAGTGGACATGGCGGACAGGGGGAGGGGAGACCATGGTAAGGAAGCTGAGAAATACAGAACAGTAGGTGATGGTAGAAGAAGCAGCAAAGGAAGGTTATAGGAACACAGAAGATGGTTGTAGAATATTAGAAAGCTGAAAAAAAAGTGAACAAAAAGGAAAAAACCTTCAAATATCGCTGAGTCTATAGCAGCACTGCGTAGCGCCTTTTCTAAATGAAGACTGCGGGCTGAGCACCAGAGAGAAAAGAGGACATTTTACTTGAAAAGGATAATTAGAAAACTTAGTATACATGAGGGGACACAACAAGGCGTGTAAAGGAGAATGACTGAATGTCCATAGGACAAATAGGGGGACATGAGAAAGGACATAGGAGAAAAAGGGATGTAAATAAAGGGGCAAAGCTGGCATTTGGGGTACAACAGGGGGGGGGGGGTACAGGCGAATGACTGACTGTCTATAGGGCAATTAGGAGGACATGGTAAGGGGGGTTCCTGTCATTAAAAAGAGATGGGAGAAAAAGGGCCGTAAGGAAGGGTGCAAAGTTGGCATTTGGGGTACAACAAGGGGTGTAAAAAGGAGAGTGCCTGAATGTCTATAAGACAAATAGGGGGCAAAGAAAAGAAGGTTTCTGACAAGAAGCAAAGCTGACATTTGGGGGGCAACAGGGGGTGTATAGGCGAAAGACTGAGTGTCTATAGGGCAATTAGGAGGACATGGCAAGGGGGGGGGGGGGTCCTGTCATTATTAAAATAGGAGAAAAGGGTCTGTAAATTAGCAGAGCTTGCATTTGGGGTACAAGAGGGGGTGTAAAGGAGGGTGACCTTTAGGACAATAGGGGGAAAGGAATGTGTGTTCCTGTGTGGAGATAATTTCTGTGGTAAGGAACCCCCAGTCTCCCCTGTGGATGGGGTGGCAGTCTCAGGTAAATACATTGAGGGAGAGGGCAGGGGGAGGGGCCAGACGCAGCACGCACTCCCCGCCTCCCCCACACAGGCTTGTCACTGCACCCAGAGCGGAGAGCATGGAGCTGATTGCGGGGCTGCACACCTCTCTGCCAGCACACGGCTTTCCTGCTGTCACTTTCACAGCTTTTAATTAAGCCTCACCCCTTAGCCAGCACCCCTCCCTCTGCCTCACTCCCTCCCTCTTGTGGAAAGCCAGGGGGAACAAAGGAGGAGGGGGACAAGGAGAGAGGGGCAGACGGGGAGAAAGAGGGGGCAGGTGGAAATCAGACAGGCGGCCAGGATTAGACATCGCTGAGGCTGCAGGAGAGCGCTGTGCATGCACCCAGCTAGCAGAGAGACAGCTGCGGGAAGAGACAGGTGCTAGGAGAGTGTCTGGCACCTGCTGCAGAGACAGAGGACATCTCATTCCATCCCCAGGGACTGTCACAGCTCCACATTTCCCTGTATTGCATCCTCTGACAACTGGGGAATCCTTGCACTATATTTGGAAGGAGGAGCTGGCTCTTCTGTCACATATATATTTATTTATACTATTGATTTGCTAATACCAGGATTTCATTTTTGGTACTGAGGAATTCCATCACATTTTTCTAATTGCTCAGAAATAAACCCTTTATAGCCATTACCCCAATATTCGGCCATGTAGGGATGCTCGGTCAATCTTCTGCTTTCTAGTGCCTTGTTCTTTTGGGGGGGCACAGCCCCCTTTTTTTTCCCTTTGCCATCTTGCCCCCTTTAAACCATGAAGCCTTTGGAGAAATTTTTAAAGAAGCAGAGCTCCCATATCTCAGGACCTAAACACCTCCACCGAAGGCAAAGTGTGTCCAAAATTCTGCCTTCGTTTTTAAGGGATAACCCGGGAGATTCATCCGGTGGGGAGAAATGTGAGGACGACCCCAGTGCTGCACCTACACCTTCCCAAGACTGCTTGGAGCTTCCCGATGGACTGCGTTCCCCTCTGTCCTTCTCGTCTGATGAATTGTCACCTTCAGAACCTGTCACCCCACCACCGGGGTCTGGTGGATGGACGCTTTCTCCTCCTGGGCCGCTTCTTGCCCCAGATACCCCAGAGGCTCTTCTGGGGAGGGTATTGGACCAGTTACTAACTGCCCCAAGACTAACTGATGCGGCTGGTAAGTAAAGAGTGAAACATTGTATGTCTTACGCTAAAAGGAATTCTTATTTGCCATAGGAATGAATATTCGTCTTATTAATCATCATGGCAAATAACACATGCACACTTGGTGAACAAAATGCACGTGTGAAACATCCCTGGTGAAAGTTGACTTTGTGGCACTAAAACTAGAGTCATCATTGCTTTCCAGTACAATAAATATGGTCTGTGGTGTTGGCTGAATACAGTCTACTTCCATGGCTGACTTGTTTTTACAGAGTTCAGGAACCAGTCAGTCCAACCTAGGATAGTGGCTTTTCCTTCCATCTCAACCAAGGTTTTGTGGAACTCTTGGGTTGGTTTAGATTTTGTTCCCCAGTCATAGACATTTTAATGGAATATCAATAAGAATTGGCACTATTGGAAGATTAAAGAACCACTTGCAACTTCTTAACTTTAGAGGTCGCAAGGGGTTCTTTGATCTTCCATCTAATGGTGCCAATTCTAATTGGCATTCTATCAAAATGTCTATGATTGTGATTGAGACATTAGATTGTGAGCCCCTCTGAACGACATTGATTGCTATGTCTGTGGTCTTTGTAAAGCACTGATTACCAATGAATTGGTTTGTTTTTTGTAAGGGTTCCCTGAGATCTAGAACGTATGGGTTCCTTCGGGGTAAAGAGAACGCCTGCCTTAGAGTTATGCATGCACTGCAATTTTTTAGGTGGGGAGGCTGCCAGGCTTGATATACTGCATTATTAACATACTGGTAATGAAAATATCTCAGTGAGGATATTGACATGTAGGATCCACCATTGATTTGTAAAGACACTACCAATATGCTGTCCCCGGCTTCAAAATCCAATAAATCACAGCAGGACTTCCAGATCTTCCAGGTTTTGTCTGGCACCATGCTTGTTTCGGAGTTGTGGTGCTCACAATGGGGATGACAAATGAAAGCAGTGGTTCAACAAATTAATAGCTTTCATATTTCTATCGGCTGATGGACGCTCGTGTCTTTGTAGGCCTCCGCTGGTTTGTATTGTCAGATGATTAGTGATATACAGAAATCTATTTACAAGTAGCCCATGATGTGTCATGGACCTTAGACTGGAAGGTATGCCATCAGAAAGTGCATGGTCCAATGATTACAATACCTATGCATGCAAAGCAAAATGTAAGTAATATATGATATATATGAACATGTGGAGGAGAACACATTACAACGAGGAACCTTTTGAAAATCCCAACCTAATTTAGTGTATGGATATGTTCAGTCAATGTAAAGACCTGCATGGGTCTGTTTTTCTAAATTCAACTTACCAGTCAGATTGACCCTCAAGTGTGACCCCTAACATCACCAATGGTCCGCAGAATAATTTTGTATATTTAATGTTATTTTCGATTGTCATAGATCAGTGACATGAGACTGCTAGAGATCACTGCTATCACAGCCAAATCATTGCTTCCATATCAATACTCCATATTGCCTACCTTAAATTTCCTGCCACAACATTCCCTGTAGCTAGATCCATCACAAAAGAACAGAGACAAAACTACATCAAAAGCAAAAGGGGAATAAACAGAAAAAAATTAAAGAAACAGACCTAACTTGTAGAAGCCAATTTAGGGATTATGTTTCCTTCACTGGTTCTGTAGTACCTTGCATTTATTCTCACGGTTACACCTCATCATTAGCACTGAATAAAGATATTTGATTTCCTAATGCTACAAGTAACATGACGTGGAGTCACATCTCACAGAAATAGTAATTCAGGTTATGTGTTGATGAGTTCCAAGTAAGCACACAGGCGGGGATAACAATAACATCGGCTGTTAGGACCTGAGGGCCGCATAATTAATAACAAAGGGCCACGTGTAGGGTTGAACCCCAGAGCTCTGTACGTACTCATGGCAGGTAACCCTACATGAAACCATCATTTAGGACTTTTAGAAACTGCAAATTGACCTACAGACTCTGTACCTGTAATCATATCTGAAATCCACACTTCTTGCTGCTGAATTACCAAAGAGATTATTCTGGGCAGTGAGAGATACCAGCTACAACAATCTGTCATATAAGATACTTCTCTACCTATCTGTTGGACATTGCCATGTTATTGATAGTTAAAGTAAACTTCAGATCTCAGGCTCAGTTCACACTAACATACCAGATAAACACTAACTGAAATCATACAATACATTTCTACTGAAGCATTCAGATTTGGTTTGGTTGTTCAGGTGGACATCTGCGTGTAATGTCTGATGATAGGCCTGACACCTGTGTGCCGTGTTTGTGAATGGTGGTTGGGGAGGAAGGTACCGCCCCTAACAACCAATGGGAACACTGGTGTACCTGGTTACTGTCTGGGATCTGGGTTGCTAATGTAAGTAGTGGGGCAGGACTAAATCACAACTCTTACAAACAATTGAGATGCTCCCCAGTACTTTACTTACATTAGTCCACCAGTGCACAGCCATATGGGGTAAATGTCTACAATGTTAACCCAGCTTTGATTTGGCACTAATGTTAACTTAAACAGTATGGTGGTCCAACAGGTAGCCAAAAATGTAAAAAAGAAAACAAATCATAAATTGCAACGATCAAATAAAAGAAAACCAGCTCTGTTCTGAACATAAGTTGCCTAGGTTTTCCAATTAAATCTTGGGAGGCAAATGGTATCATCCCTCCTCCGCTTAACTCCCAATCCATGGATTAAGGAAAGGAGTCTGATGACATCAGTCCCGCCAATGTATAGATTAAACCAACAAAAATATTTTGTTAGCTGCTTGAGGCATTCTGTTTCTAGCAATAGATATCTTGCCTTAAAATTGTAGTCTGTATGTCTGCTGTTGCCCATCAAAATGGCTTCCCAAACTCTCTGTTAGGTTTTTGTTATTTAGGATTGCCGGGGGCTCCCAAAATTAACAAGTAAATAGGAAATTTTTACAAGAAGACTTTATTGTTGGAGTATTTAAGATTTATTGGAATCACAGGACCAAATCAGCTATCCAGATTCAATAACCACATATCACATTTAATGCCGGGGGTTGAGATATAAACATTCCGAATCCAGGAAGTCCAATCTGATGGGCAGCATATTAAAACAACCAGGGAACCCCTAGTTTAGTTTTAATAGAAGAGTTACAGAAATGAGGGACTTTAGTTACATTTTTAGATTCCTCTCTTGAATCGACACAAAAGTTGTTGTAAACATTTGAAGACAGGCTTGGTTTGGTGGGAAATGAGATATTGACCTAGCTTGGTTATCTATGAATGGTAATAGAATGATTGGCTTGGTATGTGTATAAGTGCACATCTGAGGTTGGATCTGCTTTCATGGGCCCTCTTGTTATACCCCTGGGCCATTCTTAGAGAGAACTTCACTAGGTTAGTTATTGTGAGTTGTTGGCGTTATTACTTCTTGAAAAAACGTTCCTGATGAAGCGGTATATGTTCCCACGAAACTCGTCGGGCTAGGATAATTGATTTATTGACAGCACTACAAGAAGTGTTTAATTGTTGAATTACAAACTGTTGTAAACTTTTTATCCTTGTATAATAAATGATGGTTTTATTTACATCATATGGGTAATCAATGTTTAATGCCCTAAAAGTCTTTGCTAACTAAGTTATTGAACTCTGCCTTGAAGGTGCTAATTGTTTGGATGGGTGTAAATGGGTTGAATTGATCATCAGAACTGAATGTAACCCACAGATCCTGTTAGTACACTCGGAATAATTTGTGCCCCAGCCCAGATATGTAATAGCAGCAGTTGGGTAGATTTTGAAATTCTTGTGGGAATACTTAGACTTTCTAGTTCTCATACTATATAAAAGGTTAGCATTTGATTTATCTTAACAATACCCATATAAATTATGTTTGTAGTTGGTTTTATGTATACCAAGTGTATTTTCCTGTTGTGAACATTGATGTTTTGATATGGATACATTTATGTTTGGAAATTTTTGTTTGACCCAAAACCCACATTTGTCACAGTGACAAACATGTATGCAGGGGCAGACATAGGAGGCTTCAAATCAGTTCGAAGGGGTCCCTGAGTCATTTCGATAAGGAGCAACTTGGAAAAAAAAAGGCCGCACCTAAAGAAACACTAATTTCTCCCTAACTTGCACACATAGGAAATACAATAATAAATAAAGAAATCAAATGTGTTGGGTATGGTATTATTCATTAAAAAAAAATTCTATGGAAAGGAATTTTTTAAAATATATCTGAAGCTCTGAAATATGTCCTTCATAGCCAAAGTTTGATATCAAGGTTGCAGTTCAATCATGAATTTAACAATGTATATCTTATGGTTCTGCTCCTCATATGTAGTGCAGTACATTGTCCCTAGGCACTGATACATTTGTGTTTGTAAAATAGGAGGTACCTGGCTATTTCCTTGCATGGAAATTTTCACAGGACATATCATATGTTGTCATAAATTGTTGTACATGTATTGAAAAGTTTCTTTTTATTTCTTAATATAATTAGGTATTGGCCCTGCCCGATCTCTTGGCAGATGTATGTCACTTGGGTTTATAATTATGTGCTTGGATTAGACACAATAGAACTTGTGCCATTGAAGTTGTTTGAAATGCTTAGTTTTGTAACAATAGATGGGGGCACCTAGCACACAGCCTGTTTACATATATTGTAATAAGTGCATTCATAAAATTGTAGGCCTTAGTGAAGCTTATAGTAGGAAACAATCTTCCATCATCATTTCGAGTGAAGGATGAATGTAAAAACTCTGCACAGACATCCCCATTCTGTTCTATGGCAAGGGGAGGGGGAAGTAAGAGCAAGTGACACCCCGCTGTGCTCTCCTCCATAGGAAGGCGGATTGATGAACAGCGTTGACAGACTGCTGTGAACATACTAGATTTTTGCACAACTGCTAGCCTAATGCAACAATCATCTGCCATGAATATGTATCTTAAATATCCCCTTGACAGACTTTATAAACAACTCTGCAGACGGAGTCAGATAAGTGGATCTGTTTTGGTTTTTTTTTCTGCAAAGACCAATAATAGGTTCACCTTAAAGTGTCCCACACCAAATTAAGGTCTCCCTGTAAAGGAAACCACGTGTCCAAATCCTACCGCAGCCTTTGCTCTGTTCAAGAGCTGCAGTGGCTGCAGAATCCTCATTATCTGACATACTTCTGGATGTGTTGAATGCTTGGTCCTTAGTGCTCTTATATAAACATCTAATACTCATTGAGGATTTTTCCACAAGCTCTAGTTTTTTAACTAGTTGTAGAGATTGGCAACCTGGGACAGGTAAAGTCCCTTCTTTACAAGGAGACCTTATTTTGAAGTTTTCATTCTAGAGACAGATGACGTCTATTTATAAAGCAGTGAATCTGACATTCCCTGAAATATTCCTTGGTGGAAAGTAAATACTGCTGTTGAAACACATAGACCCGGAAGATTTTCTACCAGGGAATGTCTGATTACCTTCTTTATAAATAGTCAGAGTCACTTTAAGTGAACCTGCTCTTGGCCTTTGTAGGACAAAAAAAGAGGTTCATTTATTTGACAGCCTGGCTGCATATACTGTTGTTCTGTTCACTGTTCAAAATCTGGTACTTTTGGGTCTGGAGGAACCAGCTGCCAGCTTCCTCTAGGTGTGTCAGTCCAAAATGCTTCATAGAAGGGTGCCAAGTGACATGATACTGTTCAATGCAGAATTCTGTGGTGAGTCCAGGGTGGCTTGGTGGTAAGCCCCCAAGCGGCAGGTCCTCGACAATGGGTACCATTCAACCTACAAGAAGACCATCTCCAGACTGCAGAATCATTCCTGCCTGCTTCCTTGCTTTCTAATAGCATTTAAAGATTAAACACCAAAACATATAGTTAAATTTTTGGTATCTTCTGGTAAACTGGAATACCCAAAGCCATCATATATCTGAGTAAGTCTTCAGTGAGGAGATCTCCTGCCTGAATTCCAGGGAATTTTCCACCTCTGCTGTAAATTCTTCATCCTTTTTTATGATCTCATTGACAAATCCAAGAGTAAACATGAAGCCAGTGATAATTACTCCACTGGTTGGACTCTGTGTGCTAAAATCTCCGAACGATCTAATGGCTCAGACTGGTGATTCAATCCAGCAACAAAAAGCTTGAGCTGAATTTGATTGATTTGGGTAGACCAAGCCTTAATATTTTGCAATTCTTGAATTAAGACATTCTATAGACTTTGCTTTCAATAGAAGAACCACTTTTTCCTTTCAGTGAATAAAATAATCCTGGCAGGTGTGGGACTGTCGGGCATGCTGGTACCTGCACATTTGTTATGTTAGGAATATAAAGGCTGGAAGCTTCAAGCTTGATAAAGATGCAGATGCTTAGACTGTATGGATGCCCAAGAGCTTGAACCAAGTAATTCGTCCTCCTTATAGTAAATCCATTTTCCTGCTTTCATAGCAGTTGTACAAAAACATATTTGGTGCTATGTTAGTTATGCACTTACTGTGCAAGACTGTGTGCTGTGCAATATTTGGTAAATAAGAAACTGTTGGCAACATTAAGATTGCCCGGGAGTGCATAGAAGCCCTGGCTGAAGCAGAAATTCAGTTTCCAGTGCTTCTACGAGTGAACTGACCATATACCACACAAGATTGTTTTGTTTTTTTGTTTTTATTTTCATCTCGTATCTTAGAACAACAAGGTTAAAGCAAACCGGTTTTAGGTTATATGCACACCTACACACATACATGGTACATGACAAAGGATTCCAAGAGCACTATGATCTAACTCATCCCCTTTATCTATACATTCACAGGCTTAGGAAAAGACAAGTCATGTGTTACTGAAAAGTAGCAGAGAAAAGTGAGACCTCCTTGTATTTTGTGGCCGAGCTGTGTAAATCTCAGGACAGAAATGACCTCCTTGTATTTTGTGGCTGAGCTGTGTAAAACTCAGGACAGAAATATACATCTATTGGTAGGTAAATCAGCTCTTGTATCAGCTCAGATGTATTTCATCTGTATATTTAGTTGCCTCTCAGTGTGTGTTCAGCTTTAGAGGAGATCTAAAGTCCTAACCTTCACATTAGAAAATAACAAGGAGCAAAAAGCAGTCATTTATGAGTAATGAATGAATGAATCATTCTGCAGTTGTAGAATTGTTTTGACTCTTAGTGTGTTTTACTCAAGCCTAAACTACAGATTTGTGTTAAAGCAAAGCAAGCACAAATAATAAGCAGAATACCTCTAGAATACCGTTCCCTTGGTATTGATTGCTTGTTGCTAATTTGGGCTGACAACACAGAGAGCTAAATGGTGTCAGCCCTCCCCAGATTTTTATTTGTTAAACAACCAACAAGGATAACTTCAGTGATTTCTTATAAGGGAGGGTGCAGCGTGATCCTCCCCCACCTTCATAGAACTGAACAGCGCTGTGTGTATAGCACTTGTTTGTTCTACTGTCACTGGAAATGATCACGAAAAATGTATGTCTGTACATAGTTTAAGATTACATACTAGGAGGAGTAAATAGAATCAATTCTTTATTTACCAGAACAAAAAGGAGCATTCATAGTTAGGTTTCACATACACTCTAAAAGAACAAAGCAGAAAAAACAATCATTGAACAGTACAATACTACTAATCAGCAAGCAGAGCCTGTAAGCGTAGTAAACAAACATACTTGTGCTTTAGAAATATACTTAGAGTGAAATGTTATAAATATTTTCACGCAACTTTTACCCATAAATCTTCACACTACATTCAAGTAAAAAAATGCCTGAAGCAACTTTTAATTTTACAATATACAAATATATAGAAAAGTAAAAAACACCACACAATATAGTTTATGGTCCAGTAAGAGATGCAAGGTGTTAAATGCTTATGCACTTTTAAAATGCTTTAGGTCAACAGATGTAACAATCAGCAATCGAAATTCAGAATATCTGGTATTTCATTACTTCTCCTCCCTTTCTTTTTTATTCCCTACTTTTTATTTCCTTCCCTTGGCTTATTTTTCCTTACCTTTTGGTCATTTTCTTTCTTCTCTTTCCTTCCCTTTCCTGCCTTCTCTTCCTTCGTTTTATATTCCCTAGTTTCATGTCTTCTATTCTTGTTTTTTTTTCTTCCCTCCTTCTCTTTCTTTTCTTTCCTTCCCTCCTCCTTTTCCATTGCTTTCCAATATTTACTTTCTTTTTATTACTCTTTTATTTCCCTTCAATCCTTTCTTCCCTTTTCTTTTCTTTCCTTTCTTATTCCTTTATACCTTTTTATTCGTTTTCTTTTCTTTTTTCTTCTCTTTCCTTCACTTTCCTGCCTTCTCTTCCTTCATTTTACTTTCCCCTATTTTCTTGTCTTATGTTCTTTTTTTTATTTTTTTATTTTTTTTCTCTTTCTTCTCAATTCTTCCCTCCTCTTTTTCTTCTTTCATTTTTCTTTCTTCTCATTCTTACTTTTCTGTCATTTTCTTTCCACTTTTCTTCCCTTACCCTCCTTCTTTCTTCTCCTTTTCCTTTGCTTTCCATTCATTAGTTTCCTCTTTTATTTCCCATTCCTTCCTTTCCTTTTTTACCTTTTTATTTCTTTTCTTTTTTCCTCTCCTTCCTTCTCTTTTATTTCCTTTACCCTCCTTCACTTTCTTCCTATTTTTTTCCTTCCTTCCTTTCCTATCCCCTTCTTTCTTTTTATTCTCCTCCCAATACATTCCTTTTCTTTTATATTTATATATTGTCTATATTTTTACATTCCTGTTTAAAATGGACAATGTGCTTGTATTGAAGTTGCCATGCTTACATACTAATTTATATAAAGGAAAACACCCAGCTGAAAAGCAGCTGAA
>NC_092863.1:17726897-17789106 GCF_032062135.1 Pyxicephalus adspersus | reverse complement strand
TCCTCCTTGGTTTAATTTCACATAATGATTTCAGATCTGATCATCACTTGGGGAGATGGTAGTTTGTTTATGGTACATGGGTACTGTTACTGTCATGATCAGGTTGGAGAGATGCTGGCAAATCACTTGATCCTAGATTTCTTTTATTCCTTCTTTGTAAATGTGCCAGACATATCCTTAATAGTTTTCAGTACAGTAATAAAAGACCAAGTGTGAAGGGCAGTCATTCTTAGAGCTTCATCAAATTCATTTTCTGATTGGCTGCTGTGGGTTTCTGAATTTCGCAAATTGTCATTACGCTTATTAAATTAGCTTGCTAGACTCACAGTAAGCAAGCTCATATCGATCAATTCACATCTGAAAGCTTTAATATTGCCAAGGCTTGAAATTCTGGTAGCTCTAGGACTATACAGAGCACTGAATCTTCTACAATATTACAGAACAGATTGTACAGCAGGTTGAAGCAAGACATGAAGTTCTACTGAACATCCCCTCCCCCAGATACCCACCCCCACCACATCACTCAAATACAACGCCTGTTCACTCAATACCCCAGAATATTGAAAATAGATTGTATTATGTGGAACGTGGGGGTCCATCACCCCTACCCCAGTGCTAGCATGAATGCCATACTGCAGGAGGATTTCCACTGTTTACTAGAATAGAACCCACTATTTATTGTACAGGTTAAATTATATGCTATAGCCCCATTTTCATGTTGCCACTTGTATTACTGAGCTATTATTATGGTGGTTAGTGCAGAGCTGTGAGGCCTGTCCTATTCTCTTACTAACAAGGTGCGTGGGTAGAAAGGACTGTCACTGCGTTTTCTGTACCCAGAAACCATCGGCATAACAAGATGTAACCTTTTCCTGGCTAGAAATGTCTAAGATTAGTTTAATTCAGTGTGTTACTGATGACTTTGCACTGCTGATGTTTATTGAGATTTTTATATGGACTGATCATCGGGTGCTATATCATGTAAAACACCCTCCTGACAGCATCACAGTGCTGCCTGTCTATATAATGTACACGGACCTGACAGCAGAATAAAGGACAGGATCTCCCTGGGCTGCCTGTCTAAATAATGTACAGGGACCTGACAGATTATAGGACAGGATCTCCCTGGGCTGCCTGTCTATATAATGTACATGGATCTGACAGAATATAGGACCGGATCTCCCTGGGCTGCCTGTCTATATAATGTACAGGGACCTGACAGCAGAATATAGGACAGGATCTCACAGTGCTGCTTGTCTATATACTGTACAGGGACCTGACAGCAGATTATAGGACAGGATCCTCCTGGGCTGCCTGTCTATATAGTGTACAGGGCCATGACAGAAGATTATAGGACAGGATCTCCCTGGGCTGCCTGTCTATATAGTGTACAGGGCCATGACAGAAGATTATAGGACAGGATCTCACAGTGCTGCTTGTCTATATATTGTACAGGGACCTGACAGCAGAATATAGGACAGGATCCTCCTGGGCTGCCTGTCTATATAATGTACAGGGGTTTGACAACAGATTATAGGACAGGATCTCACAGTGCTGCCTGCATATATAATGTACAGGGACCTGACAGCAAACTATAGGACATGATCTCACAGTGCTGCCTGTCTATATAATGTACAGGGAGCTGACATCAGAGTATAAAACAGGATCAGACAGTGCTGGGTAACTGCATGGTTTATAGCGATCTTCTTACTGTAGATTTTTAGGACAGGATCACACATTTCTAGGTATTTGTATAATGTATAGCGGTCTACTAACTACAGATTATAGGGTGGTATCATATAGTGCTGGGTGACTATATAAAAATTGTACAGTGCTGGGGGTCTATATAATGTACAGAGACCTCCTTACTATAGATTAGAGGACAGGATCACAGTTCTGGGTGTCTATTTAATATATAGAGACCTCCTGACTATAGATTATAGGACAGGATCACAGTGCTGGGGGTCTATATAATGTATAGGGACCTCCTGACTGCAGATTATAGGACAGGATCACAGTGCTGGGGTTCTGTGTAATATACAGTGACCTCTTGACTACAGATTATCAGGACAGGTAACAGGGCTGAGTGACCATTTTATGTTCGGTAATCTTCTGACTCCAGAATAGGATCAGACTGTGATTAGCGTCTGTGTAATTTGGAGTGGATTTTGTACCTTTGCTTATTAATGCTCAAGTCTTCCTCCTCAGTAGTCATGCAGATATGCTAATTCATTGAGTATACTGTGTTATACAGGTAGTAATTGGGCGTGCTCATGTAAACATGCCAGGGCACACATACAAGTACAGTACATACTTTTGTGTTGCATAACTAAAGTTTAGGGTGTGTGCAAATAGAGCTGGGGCACATTAAAAGTGTAAAGAATGTCATATGATAAATGCTAAAGAAGGTATGTCTAAGAGATGGAAGAAGGATACATTTTAACACAATTAAGTAATTCCACTGAAAAAAAAAATATATATATAATATATGGTGTGTCATATATGGGTCAATATGCAATGGTGTCAGACCTGCATACAACGCAATGTCTTATATTTCCACTGATGAGTTGCGCTGCTGTGTGCTTTTTATGCACTGCCCCATTTAGTGTAATGAACATGGTCAGTATTGCAACAGTCAACAATGCAGGTGGCTCTGCAGTATAATGTATTGTGGTTTAATGCAGAGCAATTTACTTCCTTATAGTGGGAACAAGGCGTTAGAGGCCAAAATGTTCTGTAGTTAGCCTTTCTTACAAGTACAAAACTGTCACAGTTTTACAGAAAGTGGAAAGGTTTTTTTTAACAATGTCATTAGCATGATGATGAGGGAGAAGATAGAGCAAAAGCAAAATATATCTTCAGCTTTAACAAGGTTAAAATAAAATGATGTCTACCAGGTTCATCTTGAAAATCAATTACTATAGACAGTAAAAATCCTTTTTCTTTAAACTTGTGCAGCATAATCATTTTCAATTTCGGTGGCTTTTAGTGCTAAGAGCAATACACGTTTGATTGAATAATGTGTCCATCTGTCAGATTCAAACAAATTGTACAATAAAAAAAAGGCACTGGGCATTTTAATGTTTGCTTTAATAACACACTTACTTTTTTTTTTTCTACATGAGGCCCATTTTGCATTTATCTTTAATACTTATGTTTTTTTTTTTTTTTTCATCTTCCACCAGAACTAGCGCTGGACGACTTTATACTCACCCACACTCTGTTTCTGCCTACGGATGAACTTCTGGTCCAGTTACAACAATAATATCCTTTTGGGGTTTTCTGTACATTGGCATATTTAATAGGTCTGTATGTGTACTATAACTTTGTCAATTTATGTTCGCCCAGAGGCAGTAAGTATTTGTCAGATTTTTATGATTTTTGGGTTGCCCCATTATGGGGGATTTGCCATCGATTCTTGTCCCAGCAGGAAGCGATAAGAAGTCTCTTTGCTGGGAGGAGGTAAAGACAAGTTCTCATTTTGTGTTTGACATTTGTTTCAATCTTTATTTATTCTGCTGTCAAAGGGACATTAAAGTAAAATTATTCCAACCAATCACAGGAATCAAAAGAAACTTGTTTTGTTGGCGTTTAAAGAGACACAGTCACTTTGCCCATTCAGATCCACTTTCTCCACTAGGTTGGCTACATTGCCTGGTCACTTGGTCACTGTCATATGGAGAGATCACCTGTGGCTGAATTTCTGAAAGCCTTGCTTCATAGCAGTTATTGGACATTGACCAGAGACCATGGATCTGTGATGATTTGCTAGAAGACAAATTCAGAGGCACTATCACTTGTTCCTGAAAGGGCAAAGTGTTAGGCTACGTACACACGTGCAATAGATCTCGTCCGATAATCGGCTCAGGGCTGATATTGGACGAAAATCAGGCGTGTGTACAGTGCCCGTCGTCCATCGTCCCAACGACTATCCTGGCGGATCCACAGACGATGGACGAAGAACGATCACAATGCAAGAGAAGGGAAGAGAGCGCAACTCCATCGTTCTCCCCCTCCCCTCTCTATAGAGCAGAAAGGTCCTGTATGTATAGCGCTCGTTCATGCATCGTGCAGTCATTTGTTATTGCAAATATTGCATGTGTGTATTTTGCCTTAGTATTTCTTTAAGGGCTTTAAAGTGACCCTGTGCTTTGGAGCAGGTCCAGCAGGTTGGAGTTTTGTACACCAGGTTTACTTAACTACCCCCTCTTCCTTTTCCTGCTGCATTTACCTTCCTTCACTCCTCTACTACTTCATTTTAATGCATTAGGAAACTATTGGAAATCCTAACTAAATCTTCTCTAAATAATGGCTTGGAGAATAAATAGCCTGATTGGGGATTTCCCTGTTCCTATGTAACAGCCCTGATCGAATCATCTTACCATGGGGTGTGAAGCTCATGGTCCTCCATACCTGAAAAATGGTGGAAAACGGTATATGTGGTGCTGGGAAATGTGTAACCCTGAAAATGCTTTGCCTTGCATAGACAAGCACATGTTTACTTTAAGAACTGTTCATATAGTGAACAGCTTATTGGATAAGCTAATAAGCTAATTGGATTCTACCAAAAAATAATGTCATTAAGGAGTGAGTGTCTGTTTTTTTTATAATTGGTCAAGTGACCTTAGATTGTAAGCTCCAGAAAAGAACAAAGCTATCAAGGAGGAAAGTAAAAAAGGTTTTTGTGTAAAAGCTTTGGAATATGTGGGAGCTAGTAAACTAAGATAGTAGGAATTTTTTACCACGCACAATCTAATGCTGAATAATAACAATTTCCAAGCAATATAAAGAAGCCTAAACAATATATATATTTAAAATCTGACTATTGTGGTCTTCCTAAAATTGTGGCAACTACTACTTAGTCTTACCTATTTCTTATTCCCTTAAGTATGCAGTATACTTCTGATTGTCCCCAACTTTGCTTACCAATACATTTGCCCAAGTCCATGATTAGAAAAGTAGCTAAAGAGTTAGTACAACAGCCCGGGGACTTGCTTTTTGAGGAGGAAGTCCGTAATGGAAATCCTCATATTTCATTCATGACTGGTTAACTTTAAGCAAGTAAAGTAATGGTGGAAAAAGACAAATTGCATACCAAGCAATTAATAGTTTGTTTTGCACTGTCCATCCCTCATCATTATCTGTAATAAAACTATAAAGCCAAGTTTACCTGGACTTTTTGGAGCAGCCTGCAGTGTTCTAACTTTAAAATGGCCATAAATACTCATAAACCTTTCTCCTATTCAGCACGTCACCTCAAGACTGTTCCTCTGTATCAGGGACAGCTAAAAGTTGCCAGTACCTGTAAATATTTCTTTATTTATCATCTTACCAAAGCTCCACCTGTCTATATTCCCATCATACATCATGGTGTGGTTTCATGTTGTATTTTTCCTTGACTTAAACACTTTCTGTGGGTGTAGCCGACATACGTCTCCGACGTGGGAAGGAGGCGATGCTGTGCAGAAGAAGCAAGCTGTCCTCTGTGCTCTTTTGCATCTTCTGGACACCTATAAGGACTCCCTGCAGGAAGAGGAGCGCACTTTCCAGCTAATCAAGGTAAGATCCAACAGAGAAAAACAGCTCTGGGTGACCAGAAATGTTTAAAGACCACAGGACAAAGGTCATGATGCAAGGCCAAAAGGTCACCTAAAACTTTATTTGAGGTCAGAAGGATTTTACTAAGGTTAATTACTCAAAGGTCACAGTGGAACTCAATTCATACTTTTCCAACCATGGCTTTATAAAAAAATATATGTTTTTAAATAAAATTGATTATATTTTTGTTTCTAATACGTTTTTGTTATGTAAAAACAAAATCCTTTTGAAGTCACTTGTATACATGACCTGTATCCAAAAATGATTTTAAGAAGTAAATTGATCATTTGTTTAAATAAACTATTATTCCAGACCTTATACCTGAGAGAGGTATTATTAATAATAAACATTTTGTGACTAATAGTTTAGCCTGCAAAAATGATGTAATGTGTTTTGGGGATGTGAATGGTTTGCATGAAATCTGCCAAGACCACCAATAATTACTGTGTTGCCCCGCAGGATTTCTATGTCTTGGTGATGCGGGATGCTCCTAACCTTCCACAGCTCGAGGGGAATGTCATCAGGCTGCATCGACTGGTGGAGACAGCTGAACTCAGGTAGAAAAATACATAACAAAGATTGACATGTTCTGTCCCCACAGTATTGCATTCCACAGTGCTAATGTTATATTGTAGAAGCAAAGAACTCCGGGCAAATGCAGGAAAAAACAAAATTTTGTCTGGAAGGAAAAAATACTGTAAATTGTGTAACTATGGCCACGTTCTTTATAGAGAAATAAAGTGCAAAAATATAATAAAAAAACAGAAAAGAAACATATTTTATACAGTCAAACATACAGCACTTCCATATTACTCTATCCTGTGTCACTTTAAATATGCTGCAAGTACAGAAAATAATTGTGGATGTGGCACAAATATAGAGTGTTCCAAACTTTCTGTTTGATGTGACAACACAGTATCCTTTGAGCTCAGAAATCAAAGAAATGAAAGAAATTGTTATATTATATTTATATAGCGCCAAAGTATTCTGCAATGCGGTACAATAAATAGGGGTTGCAAATGACAGACAGATACAAACAATGACACATGAAGAGAGAGGACCCTGCCCAAAAGAACTTACAATCTAAGAGAGAAATCTCTGCTTCCTAACATTTGGAAAGCATGATGAGTGTTACTGTGATTTGGCATTATTGCATAGTTTTAAGGCAGATCAATGTCCTTGTGGGTTGAGATCTATAGGAAATGATGTAAATGGAAAATCTAAGACAGAAATTGTGGGTAGTAGAAAGTGTTTGGTAAGATTGGCTGTGATGGTGTTGGTATTTCAGAGAAGAGCTTTTTTTTTCCTTTTTAACATCAGGAATTCTGTCTTAAGAGCAAAAGGCACATTTTCAAGTGGCTGTATTGTCAGGCTTATACATTGCATTGTGCATTTTGGTATTGGATAGAATGCTGACACCAATATGTATACTGTAATTGCCTAACATGATTGTGGTCATATGAGGTTACCAGGCTTTTGGGGACCAGAGAAAACATTTACCACCTATAGGGACAAGGTCTTACAAAGGACACATCCTTCTCTTCTACCCCCTTCATTTCTAAAACCCCTCCTTCTGCAAATAAAGTTATCAGTTTACAAGGTGTCTGGTAGATTCAGCAGGTATTTATTGTACTATTCATAGAAATATAGCAAAACAATTTGAATAGTATTTTGGGTCACCCGAATAGAATCAAATAGGTAACAGAGACTCAGTCCCAAGGGTAAACCTTTTATATTGCATTGGAGACCTTGACCATTCAGCAAAAAGTTGGCAACACTCATTATAACTGCTTGGCATTTTAAGGTGGTATTCAGGATTTTTTTTTAATTATTGAGTCATATTTAAAAATAACAAAAAAATGTCTTTAGGCATTATTTAGGTTTCCTATCTAATAACATTTGGTTCACCTCAATCCTATAAAAACTATACAGTGGTAGATTATCGACCACAGCATTACTGATGAGCTGCAGAGACATTTCAAATGATGGTAAAAGTCCCCAAATACCTTCCAAGCCACTGGTCAGGGTTCCAGCTCTAAGGCCTGTAAGCTCTTCAGGGCAGGGTCCTCTCCTCCTGTATCTGTCATTTGCAACCCCTATTTATTGTACAGCACTGTGTAATATGTTGGTGCTATATAAATCCTGGTAATTAATATTAATAATTATAAGACTGCCTGATTTAGTTCAGTGCAGCCTTCATCACCTCTATCATGTTTAGGTATCACTAGTATTCACAACATTTAAAGTTTAGAACAGAAGTTATGTGGAACCATATGGCACCTGCCTGTACAAGGGGAACTTTGTTTCAGTCCTATGGGGTTAACAAAGAGATTTAAATACAGCTTGCAGTCTCTGCTTTCATTCCTGGTGCAAAACCTTCTAATTAACACACGGCATTAGAAACTTGTGGAAGCTACCAGGCAGTAGAGGGTGTTTTTAGCTATAGACCAGGACTGTCCACTTGTGTGGACTCCATACTGTTATTTCTTTATGTGCTAGATTTTGCTTTTCAATACCCACTGTAGTGTATACATTTTTTTTACATATCCTCCACCCTTAAGAACACTGTACTTTATAGAATGTTTGGTTCTCATTTTTGTGGTTTGAGGAATACATCTGATCATTAGTCTAATATGTCAAACTCTTCACGCAGGCTTACAGATGGCAGCGCGGCTCCCTGTTCCAAACAGGTTAAGCCCTTATTCCGCCATTTTCGACGGATTGACTCGTGCCTGCAGCCACGGGTAGCATTCAGGGGTTCAGATGAAAGTAAGTTTATATGTTTGCAGAGTCTCATTAGATATGACAATTTCTTTTTGCTGTTTCTGGTTGTGTTCATATAATTGTATACAGAATAACCTGTGAAGGTCTTTATCCAAATTGTAATATATTTAGTATTAGTTAGGCACATTTACCTTGAAGCTTAATTGTCTTTCAGGTATTGTTAGCTCTAGTTTATTTTTTTATGGCAAATGGTAAAAAAAATACTGTATATTCCTGGTGGCAGAATCTGATGGTGGTATATAGCTTAAAACTGAATATCAGGCAAATATTTCTAAAATACCAATTACAACAATCATGTAGTATATGATATGAATGTTATATATAGGTAAAATAAATACTTAAATCAGTCTTCTAATAAACCTCTGACAATCACCTAGACAAGAAAACTTAGAGGGAGGGTCAGCTGTAATGGCTCTGATTTGTATTGCTGTCTAACACGGATATTACTGACATCATCAGGACACTTATGTTGCTTCAATGTTTAATTCCCAGACAAAGAAATCAGAGCTTAAGCAGTCATTTTTTTGTAGTAACCAATCCAACAGATCAGTACTATTGCCATGGTTTAATAAGGGGAGGGATGTTGGAACTGTGCACATAGAGTGGTTTGTAAGAAAGAGGTAGGAAATATATAAGGGAAATCTATGGGTATATGGGTAGATCTAAATATAAATTAGAGCCCTATGTTCCTTTTTGTTCAAACATGATGAACCTTCTTTCATTTATAGGGATCATTTTTTTAATGGTCTAGTCTGACAATTGTTTCATTTTTCATCTTTTCAGTCTTCTGCAGGGTCTATATGCCTGACCACTCATATGTTACCATCCGAAGTCGCCTGTCTGCATCGGTCTCTGATATTCTCACCTCTGTCTCTGAGAAGCTGCAATATTCAGAGGAGCAAGGGCAAAGAGAGGAGCCTTTAATATTAGTGGCAGTAACCAGTTCTGGAGGTGAGTGAAGCTTACATCATTCTTTAAATGTATCTCTTGGATTTATTATTCAGGAAAAAAATGTTCAGTATTTCCTGGCAGCAAGATCCTAATGCTAGTAGAATAAAGCACACGACAGATCGATTTTGGCACTCATAATTCTAGCACTTATAATTATATTTTTAAAGGGTAACCTTAGGGCTGGGGTAGGTGTACATTTAGTGTTGAATAGGAACGAAATTTCCTTTGCAGAGTTAAGTACTCAAATATTCCTTACATCCTGTAGCTAACACTAAGATTAACACTAAGATGAGAAAAATGAGGTTGTTGTAAGAAGTTCTAACCTTTCCTGATTTTGCTGTTGAGAGATTTCCTATTACTTCCTTTGCTGACGGTAACCAAGGCAAAATTTCTCCAAACATAAGTGATCACAGAGAATAGGATGGGAAGGGAGAAAAAAATATTTTTTTTAACATTGTGTTGGTGCTGTTACATTTACTTTACAATTAACTTGATGAGTTCTGTATACTGGAGCACTTGCTTCTATTAAGATGGGATTGGCAGTTGGATTACAATGTGCAAGTAGAAAACTTGTCCTGCTTGCTTCATGCAGGATTTAAAATGCTGTATGCGCCTTTTGAGAGTACTTTGTATATTTTTGGGCAGAAAGGCAAGGCTGAAAAATGAAGATATAACAAGTTGAGGGTCATAGGTCCGGCAATGCACAAACACGGGCTTAGGAGCACACTCAAGGGAAAATTGAAGTAAAAAGTCCCATTGTTCGTGTCCGTGGGAGTAAGACAAGTATTATCCTTGGTGTAAGTGGGATAAAATTAGCTTCTTCTCTGCCTCACTACTTTGACTAGTAGTAGGTCACTCTGGTCAGCTGTGCCAACATAATGCCACGTGCAGGAACACAGGGAGCATTCTAGTAGTCAACATTGGCTGGCACTTTGTACAGTGTTCTGGATCCTGCAGGCCAGGTTGTGGGACATGGATGTTTCTGGGCAGAGCTATCCCACAGGATCCAAGACAAGTGGAAACTATCAGTATATACATGTGCAAGATGAATAATTCCATCTGAATAATGCCTTCCTGTACACATGGTCATTAAGGCAAACATAGTTATCAGGACCTATTTTGATAAAAAGTGTAATGTGACAGCTATGTTGTAAATGGTATTGGTATAATTGTCAGCTTTCAAATGTTTCTTTGCAAAGCACAATGGAAAGCCTGCAGTTTACATTATGTGTGGTATGCGTGGTATGACAATATTGTGTGATGAGGACGCCAAAATGGATATCATGACTTAGATGTTATATACAAAGGCTGACACGTGCATCTCAGCAAAGCCTGGATGTTTGGCTCATCATACAAAACTAGGAAACCTGGCATGGAGATTCTTGTGTCTAATTTTTGTGTATGCAAATATTTATTTAAAAAATGTGACTACAGATCCAAAAAACATTTGCAGTCTGCTTATAGTACATTTTACTCAATAGACATTGAAGAATAAAAAAATGCTTGCTTTTTACAGGAATCTGATCTTTTTTTCCTCTGTTGTTTTAAATTCTGGCCCATTAAATGTTAAATGTCTTCCTAAGGAGACTTGGAAAGGATCTCGGGAATAAGATTGGGGGTGGATGACTATTTCTGGAGCAGGTCTGACAGTACTAGTGAGAATGTGTCGCAGCTTCAGCACGTGACAATGTATGTGTGTGGAGTGATAGGAGGGGGTCGTGATAGCGTGATTGTACATGTGTGGAAAGCGTACAGCCTGGATCTGTGTGTGTGTGTGTGTGTGTGTGTGTGTATGTGTTTTATCTGAAAGGCATTCTGTCAGTGCTTGTAAATGTCAGTATGTCAGAGAGATGGAAAGGGGCTGGCAGAGCTCGTCTCTGTCTATTTGGAGAGTGACAGCATTTGTATTTTCTTTAAGGTTCAATTCAACCAAAACTAACATTTCAGCTTTGTGTAGATTCAGAATTTTCCTATTGATTAAGGACTTCACCTTTCGTTCACCCACCTTTTCCATTTATTTTGTATTAGGAAGAATTCAGCGGAAATAGGGAGACTCTTATGTGAGAGAGACCTCACCTCTTGCTGAGGTCAATATAGTCAGACCTATCCTCTGCACATTCACTGGATCCTGTGCATAAAATTGTAGGTTAAAAGCAGAAAAATCAAGCATTTTAAATGCTTGCATCCAATGTTTGTCTTTCCATAAGCAATTAGCTTTCGATATGTCTTTGAAATGAATAGGGAATTTGACAACTTCTGGAAGAGATAATTCCTTTGCACAGCCGCCTCCTACCTTCCCATTTTGCATGTCATAGCTCCTTATTCTCTGTTAGTGCCCCAGCACTGTGCCTGTGTCCCAGCTCCTCTGCCCCTCTTGTCAAAACTTTTATGTAGCAGATAAGGAAGAAGGAGAATGCCACAAATTGTCACTTAAGTGACAGCTCTAATGCTGCGTACACACTTCCAATTTTTATTGTTTAAAATGAACGACGAACGAACGACGAACGATCGATTGGGCAAAAATCGTTCGTAAAAAAAAGTAACCAACGACGCCGACGAACGAGGAAAGTCCTTGGAAATGAACGACCGGACCGGCGGATCGGATTGGACGACGATCGTTGACCATCGTTTGTGTGTACGATCGTTCATTGATCGTCCATGGTCTGAGCATGCGTGATGAACGAACGCTCCTGTGGTGCACGTAACTTCCTGTATCGTTCAAACGATCGCATCTATTGTGTGTACAATATCTACGAACGATCGTGTCGTTATCTGTATGTACAGGATCGGTGCTATACGATCGTTCGCAGATATCGTGCAGGATCGTTCGTCGTTCGTTTACCAACGATAATAATTGGAAGTGTGTACGTAGCTTTAGTCTGTTTGGACTGTTGACATTACATCCAAGATGCCTACATGAACTGTTTCCTAAACTTTTAAACCGAACTTTTAAACACCCATTCATTCCAATGGGCCAGTCCACACCAGAGCGTTTTTCTTGATAGGCTGTAAAGAAAACGCATCTTGCAGCCCTTGGAAAGAGTATAAAATGCTCCAAATGACACCATTTACATGAATTGGTGTTTTGGGGTGATTAGAAGTTTTTCCCTCCATTCTAATTCTTCTTTCCTTTGTCTTTATTAATTCTTGAAAATGCATACAAAAGTTGTATTTTTAAGAGTTTAAATAAAGGTAATAGTACTGGTCCGTGCCCTGGAAATGCATACCATTTACAGTAGGTATTATTTTACATATCCTCCCCCACCTTATAAATATGGCATTCCAAGGTTGCCTCTCAAGCAGTATTCATATCAAATGTTTGATTATATTTCCTGAAAAGCCACTTTAACATGCCTTTACCTGTTATTGCAGCTTGAGGAATCTAGCTTAATATGTTTGAAAATGTCCTTGCTACGGGCCAGTTAAAAGAAAAGATTCCAAATCTACAAATATGTTTTTTTAATTAGATCCTGTGGGAAATGATAATGCTGGGACATTGACACGGTTCAGGGTGTTCAAAAGACCTCTAACCTTAAGCAATAAGGATGAACCCATATTAACCATATCTAAAATAATCACTAACATCATCTAACAGATCCGCTCATGGAATGAAATTTTTACATAATTTGTTTTAGTTAACCATCTCATCACCTTAACATAAACAAACTTGTAAAATCTTGAGAAGATGAGATTTTGCAGCAGCCAAATAAATGGAGTGGTTGAGTAGCAGGGAGCTAAATTCATATAACTACTCAGTCAGAAAGGTTCCCCAATGTAATAGATATCAGGAGAATAACTACAAGCTGGCTACCTGCTGGTACAGGAAACCTGATCGGCTTGCCAAGCTCTTTCCACATACTGACGGCATTTGCCAGAGATGTGGTATAGCTCAGGGCACGGTGCTGTATATATTTTGGGAGTGCCCCAAATTGCAATTTTATTGGAACTTAGTGGCTGAAATTATCCTTAATTTTACGGATGTTGATATCAAAGCTAAACTGGCCCTGGCGCTTCTCTGACTTCTCGCGCAAGGTGTACAAGAATTCTCTTTTGAGACATCTATTGAACGCTGCTAAAGCGTGTATACCTGCTTGCTGGAAGAGCACCTCTCCCCCAACTGTAAGCCACTGGTTGAGAAGGGTAAATGATATCTAGCATATGGAACATATGATATCCACTGATTCCAAGAGAGCGGACAAATTTGCCCAGACTTGGTACCACTGGATACATTTCTCTTCATACCATTTCTCCACATCAGTGGAATATAATGGGCTGTTGCAGCCCCCTCAGCCCGATTCACTACATGCCTCTGCTAACTAAATGGTATACTTTTGGTGGGTAATATATTGAATGTGAGTAGATTGTTGTAACTGATCAGATTTGTCCTCCCTCATATTTCTCTCCCTCCTTTCTATATACCCTTCCATTGTTTTACAAAAAAAAAGAAAGAAAGAAAAATGAAAATACTCCATTTGGTTATACACGATCCTGTTTATGGTTTAATTTTGCACGTTACATCTATTTTTAGTTGTATAGCATTGACCCATACTGTAAGATTTTTGTATTTTTTGTATAAACCCTGATGTTTTTTCACAATAAAAATTATTTGGAAAAAAAAAAAGAGAGGGTCCCTAGAGAATCCTGGTAGGGGACAGAGAAGCTAATCAATCTTGTTAGCATTCTGATGACCCAGCCTCCTCTGTGTTGGTTTCCAAGCGGCGTGTCAGCTCTCCCATCATTCTACAACAATAAGCAGCTCTGACAGTGAAAGCACTGAGCTGGGGTGCAGAACTGGAATGACAGAGCTGCCTAGTGAGGGAACATTCTGTGGTTTCTAAAATGTGCCAATCACAGAGCAGCAAACAGGGTACTTGCCTGTCCCCTGGAAATGCATATCATTTACAGTAGCTATTACTTTACACATCCTCCTCACCTTATAAATATAATAAATAATTCAGTAGTCTAAATGAAAGTATTATAGCCCATGCCAGAGGTTTTGCCTTAGTGATTTTTGGAGGTATAAGAAATAAGTACCCACCGGTTTATGAATATAAGTTCTGAAAGGGCTTAACTCTTAAAAACTCACAACTATTTTTTCTGTAGTCACAATGGAGTTGGAAAATGGGCTCCCTAATTAGATGTAACAGTCTGGGATTTGTAATGTTTTTTTATTCTCTTTCTTAGACAAGGTTCTCCTGAAGCCAGATGATGGTTGCATCTTTACCACGTTGGGCATTAACAGTCACTTGTTTGCATGTAATCGGGATGAGCTGTGCTCTTTGGTAAGAAATTGGCTTTTCTTCAGATACTTATTTTATATTCTGTACATACTTATTAAATTACATGACAAATGTATAAACATAGCTTTAGGTGAGTCTATTCTGGCCTAAAAACTGCCCAATGTAACAGTTTTATGGTGTAGTGTCACACTTTTAAGACCAGCTCCAGGCTTAAACATATTTTTAAATGCTATTGTGGAGGTATAGAAAAGCTGCCAAAGTTGCAACACTTATCAACCCAGATCGGTTTCCCACAGGAACTTTTTTTTTTGCCACAAAATGTCCTTGGCCTTTCAGTTGAATGATACCTGGGGTCAGAGCAAGAATGTGAGTGCAGGGTATTATGGCCCTTACAATGTATTGAGACAGTAAGCAGTGCTGATGTAATCGCTGAGCCTGGAGACTTTAAGTACCTGTGTTAGTCTTCAAATTATCTCTGTGTCTCTGTTAAGTATGTCTATTTCCTAAGACAGTAAACAGAAAATATATTTCTCTCCATGTCAAGATTAAACCCCACCTTCCTTTTATGCTAACCCCTACTCCTGGAATTAATCTGTCAAATGCTAGAGCCAAAATGGAAATAAAGACTTTGGAAGTGTTGGGTAGGTTATTGACAACATGCAGAAAATTCAGTGCCAGACTGGACTTAGCTTTGCACAAATGGGTAACTGCAGACTTTCACTGATGGGCAGTCTATCAGTAGCCAGACACAGGAACCTGACAATTGTATATACTCAAAAACAACAACATTGACTTCTAGAATAATATAGAATAAAAAGTTAATGAATAGATAAAAAAAAAATAGTGTGACAGAATGATTTTACTTGCTGTTTATTTAAATATAGAAAATGTGTTGTACATTCTAGTAAATTGCAGAACGTCCTATGTTGGTAACATATGAATGCAAACACATCATTCTGTCTTAGGTCCCCTTGCCAGAAGAGGTTCAGCTGCCTCCTGAGGATTCTCATATACATCGAATAGAGGCGGAAGATCTAGCCAATCACCTGAGTGCTTTTCATTGGGAACTCTTCAGCTGTGTGCATGAGGTGAGCCAGACTCATTGAGGACAAAGTTGTATTTTCACCATTCTTAGTAAGCTTCCGTATACCTACTGGTTTAAACAGACATTTTTAAGGATCTGGAAATTAAACACCTTTGCACATATAATTCTCACATATAAATTCTCTGCATATTTTTCCCTGCGCTCTAAAAGCTCTCATCACAAGTCAAGGCCAAAACTTGTTTTTTTACATTTATTAGTCTTCAGTACACATACAGCAAAATGGTATTTCTACAAAACAAGCCTGAGAACAACATGAGGAATCAAGAATCCCTCTGGATAATAATTTTGCTTTCCAAAATCGGCTGTGATGTGAGGTTGGATTGGGATCTGCTTATCTATAGTCCCCCTGCAGTTCTCGTTCTTGATGTTATTGATTTAGGTAGGTACATAGCAAATTTTATTTGATTACCCACAAACCTGCTATTTCATCTATTCTTTGCTCTGCCAGTGTTCTTTTGCCCTGTGGAGGTTAATAAAATGCCTGTTACTTTCTGATATAGTGGAGCATTCGACATTCCTCTTTCATCCATGATACAAAGAAGGAGGTTTGTGAAGTAACACATTGATCAGAATCATCACCTGCACACTTGGGAGCATTTCCAAGTGTCAAGATAACCTGAACTCAATCCTTTAAAAGACATGATTTAGTTTGAGCACTTATGAAGTGGCTGAAGAAGACCTTCACTCGAGATTTAATTTTGGGTGGATAGTAGCTGGGCAAAGCATACATACCCTTGCTAAAATCTTGCAGTCTGGATCAAGAGCAGTAAAACCTGGTTCTTCACGGGTTTTATCCAAAAACATTGACTTAGGCCATAGATGAGACTATGAACTAACAAAGGCACAGGTAATGGATCACTGCCTAAGGTAAAGTGCCAGATAGCTGTATGCTAACTGTCCCATTTGTAGAATGGTAGTCTCTCCCTACATAACTCAGCAGTGTCAAATCTGACAGCTAGGTGCAAAAGTCTCTGTAGCACAGAACATCCTACTTATAACATGGCAGATGTCATTGTGGATTTTGAGTAAGACTGTAGATTTGAAGTTTATGGGTTGGGTAAGTTTTGGCAGAAATGCAAGAAAACCCTGCACCCAGAATTAAGCTGCAGGTCACAGTTTGGTTGTGTCTGCAGAAATTAAACCACTCAATGTCCTCAAATTTCTCCAATAAATTTCACAATATGCTCTTACTACCGTTTTAGATTAAGGTGCCTGCCAAAAAAACTGTGGGGAATTCTTTGAGATCTAAGCAGGCAAAAGCAGAGTGGAGAGATCAATGTTTGGAGGACATGGTGCTACAGTTTCACAATTGCTATGAAATTAAATGACAACATAGAGTGTAGATTTTATGAGAAGAGAATCATGATAGAGAACCTTAGCCAATAAAACAGTTAACAGAGAGATAAACATCTCAGACAAGAGCAGGTGGGCCTGGGCCTAGCTGGGGTGACACAGAGGACAGGCCCCTGGGCAGGTGGGAAATCAGGTAATAGCACACCTGAGAAATAGAGAGAGAGAGAAATGAACTGGTTGTAAATATAGTCTTTTGATAAGGCAAGATAAGGCAAAGCTACAACCTTGTTCAGAAAGTAACATGTATATGAACTATTTTAGTGTGGGGATGTGTCAGACAAAGCCCCGTATGTGGGATTTATAGATTTCCAGCACAATAACTAATGAACACTATGACTAACCAGGGGTTTAGTCACAGGCTTCATTGTGTAACTGCTAAGGGGTAATCAGTGAACTCAAAGGCAAGGTTAGTCACACCCCTTTGTTTTAAGATAAGTGACTTTGTGTTGTTTCCTAGCACACAACAGTCCCAACTTTACAGGGACTGGTTCAGTTGTTTGGATCCCTTAAAGGGGAGAGGCTTGTCAGAAATGTGAGTGGTTATCCTAATAGGGCCACATAAGGACTGAGTTTGATGGATTTGGGAGTAATTGGATTAATTGTCCTACTAGAAGGTAGGCATTCTAATAAATGAACAGACTTCAGCTCCCTATAATCATCAAATTGCAGTCAATTAAGCATGATCTAATTGCCATAGACCTTTAGTAAAAAAAATGGACCACATGTTCATGCTTATGGAAGAGGGAGGGGGGGGAGAGCAGAAGTTAGTTCCTTCATAAAGATTGTCAAAAAGGTTTCCAGGGTGATCAGAGAGTGATTACAGATATAGAGATGTTTTCCTGATCCATCTGCTAAAAAATCGCATAATGCCAGTAGTCAGCTCTTCATCTGCATTTTTGGCAGCGACTCAGAAAACACTAAGGAGCAGCATGGCAGCCTGGAAATAGCATTTCCAGGTGGAAGTCAGCAATGGCAGCGCCCAAATTTTTTATTTGGTACATTTTTTTTCTTTTTGGGCTCACACCAGTGCATTTAGGTAACACACATTTAAAAATGTGTATGGTGTGTTGCAATACCAATAATCAATATTATTATTAATAATAATAATCAGCATTTATATAACATATTACACAGCGCTGTACAATAAATAGGGGTAGCAAATGACACATACAAAGAGTGACACAGGAGAAGGAGAGAACCCTGCCCAGAAGAGCTTACAATCTAGGAGGTGGAATGTAGCTTACAATCTAGCAGTGCACTACAAGGCTTTGCATTGCATAAAAAATTTAGCATGTCCCAAGTTCTCGTGCACTGAGTTGCATCACGGTCTATTTGTTTTGGGTAAATTTTGTGCATGAAAATGTGAACAGGCCTTTAATGTGATGATTTATTAGTTTAATTTCCAAATTAAAGAACATTGGTCCTTTCAAACATTAAAAAGTGGGAAATGAAAGGATACTTTATTTATATATATATATATATATATATATATATATATATATATATATATATATATATATGACCTCTGCAGATTATTTAGCTGTGTGTGGGTGACAGGTGCTTTTAGAGTTGGACCAGAATGACGAAAGTAATATATACTACTTAAGAAAGAACTTTTAATTCTACCCAAAGCAGCATTCAGTCAAGGAATCTCATTACCTGTAAAGTCCTGTAAAAGTCTCACATAATCCATTAGGAAATGACAAACATTGTTGCTGATTGACATTATATTGTTATCAAAGTTCTTCAGCACAAATTCATAGTATCATGCAAATAGGCTTATTACAGCAAATTTTTCAACAAAAAGCCTTGTGTAAAGCTGAACTCCAGGATGGCATCCGATCCAAATCTTTGTCATCACTGAATTTTCCATATGCTGAGGACTATAGGGAGGAAATTATATGAGCAGCAATGTGGTTTCCATGCTGCTAAATTAAGTTACTTTTTCCATCATTTACTGGGAATTAGTCCTCCCTATGTGCAAAATTATGTGCAAGGCTGTGGCCAGATTTATGGGTGGGGTAGTCCCAGAGTTTCTTGGATTGTCCTTCAAAAGAGATTGTACCAATGGGCAGGGCACCCCGAGAATGTGCGATGTCCACCTCACCCACTACCATGACTGGCAATGTAATTACTTATTGAATAGGTGGAGATCTACATTGCTTTTTTTCTATATTTTTTAGGACATCTGAGATGCCTTTTCATTACAGTGCCTAATAGCTCACACCTTAGTTTTTACCCCAAGGTGCATGTTGGCTTTGAACTGCATAACTTTTAAGAGATATTCATTCTGAAAGCAAACAGTTTCTAGAGTGCACTTTCTGAAAAAAAAAATCACTTGTTGCTCTTTAACACCCATGTCATGGATGTAGCATGAATTGAAAGCTTGTTTGTAGAACAAACATTTTGGTAATATTTCCCAGCTTCATTGCCTCCCTAATATGACACTGCGGTCCCTTGAAAAATCCGTGCTTGATCTGTCAACTTCACTAAGGATTACAATGACTTTTGGTTATATGAGCATCACTAGAAAATAAGAAAAGGATTTTCAGAAAGATTTTTTTTCAATCCAATATTTTGGTCATTTTTTTGTTAAGTATAAATAAGATTGTTACTAGTGACGATTCTCATTTATTAGTGCCCACCCCCTGAGTAAGGTCCATTTATAGCAGATAAGAAGTAGGAGATTAAATAGCAGCAAGACAGCACTGTAAATGTAGCAGTACATATACAGTATTTATGTGGCTCTGCATTGCCTGGAAGATGAATATAGATTGAAGTGTCATCTGCTGTTTGCATGTATGTGTTGCACTTGAAGATCACAATGTAACACACAAGCGGCTGTGAAGTTATGGCAAGTAATCTTAGGTGGAAGATACTGCAGCTCCCAGTACAATGGTGACAAGTTTATTATAGCAAAAGTCTTACTACACCTCTTTTTATTTTTCAGTTGGCTGTTTCCTATTTATATTACATGAAAATTCAGGGAGTTCAGCATTCAACCAATTGTAAAAAAAAAATTGGAGGGGGAGGATTTTATTAGTTAAGATTACATCCAATAAAAATTCCACATTTGGCAGCTGATTTGCCCATGTGTACTGGGTCAACAGAACAGTAAAGTAGGGGCTGAGGGTATGATACTCCTGGATGAGCTACAGGACTGGAAATATGATGGGGAGTTTACAGCACAGGTTGAAATGTTATATATAAAACCAGAGAATGACTCAGCCAGTGGACCTTCTGTAATGGAAGTTTTTCTATTGTTGGATTGACCATTTACATTGGGGCACTACCTAAAGTTACTTACATATACTAGGTTATTGTAGCCCAACACAAACAGTCATGATTGTCTTAGGTGAAAAATCTATTAAGTGACTGACCAGAGACGACTGCTATCATTTCATATAGCTGAGGATGCAGCAGGGTGCCTCCCGCTTGTTCCTCCTCTCTTTATAGAACCAAGCAGTGTTGTGTGTAGAGGTGTTGTGTGTAGAGCACTTGTTAATTTAATTGGACATTGGAAATGATCAGGGAAAACAAATCTAGCAGGTGCACTTACCTATACATGTAGGACGCACCACAATTTAGTCACCCAGCTGCAGCTCTAAAATTCCAGGCAAACATTTTTAAAGTTTTTGATAGATTGAGAACGGTGCCAAAGCTTCAGCCAGTTTTTTTCTTTTTCTCCATTGGGAAGATCTTTGCTGCACTTTTTGAGATGCTTCTTTAAATAAAACAATCTTTCATTGCAGTCCACATTTAATTATGTTTAACACATGCACTTTACAGTGAATTGCTTGTGAATATTTTATAGGTTACTCAAGATGCTCAGCAGTTTAGAAAATTATTTAGTCAGGCCTCCTGCTGTTTCACGGCAGGAGATTCTCCAATTGTCTTATTTTGTTACTCACAATGTAATTAGATTTTACATCTCAGAGAGGAGCACTGGAACACAATCACACACCAACCTTACATCACGACCTAATAAGTTTATTGGATGTGTAAAAGTGTGACCTCTTTAGTAGGTAAACACTAGATATAAGAAACCAGACGACCTACCTATTTTTAGTTGGGTGCATATTTCCTTTAAATATATCTTCTCATGATTATTTATTAGAAAATCTATCAGCACAAAATTAGCAGCAGATCTGTTGTAGGCTTAGAATCCATGAGGATAGGACTGTAAATGTCTGGGGATGTGGTGACTTTATTTAACCTATGTTTCCACAGCTGGAGTTCGTAGATTATGTTTTCCATGTAGAGCGTGGACGCAGAGAGACTGCCAATCTAGAACTTCTCCTGCAGCGGTGCAGCGAGGTACAACACTGGGTCAGTACACAAACCCTACTGTGCGAGGCTCCAGCAAGGAGGACTCAACTTCTAAAGAAGTTTATCAAGACCGCAGCCATGTAAGTAGGACATCAGGAAGGCAAGTTTATGTGACGCAAAGGAAGCTAGAGAAACAATAAGCTTTTATTTTCTTATAAGCTTCAAACAATAAGCTTTTCTTTTTCAAATCAAGAAGGTAATGCTGTTATTGGTGGCAGCTCTCATATATGTAAATCAAGCCCTCTGCAGTTGGCAGGAAATTTTATTTTAATGACAGGTAAAGAGTCAAAGTTTAAAAGTCAAACTGATATTTTGTAAAGGCTTCCATAATAGTTTTCTTATGCTAGTTCACAATATCTGTCGTCATTTTTTAGTGTTCTTTCCATAGTGGCGTCCAGACCTTTTTTTTTTTTTAGACTTTTGAACTACAAATTACCCTTTTAATCATTACCCAACAGTCATTATTTATTAGAGACTTAGAATAACTATTGAACCTTGTATAATATAGTATTAGACCTCATTATAGGATATGGTAGGAACAGTAATTTGTGGAGTGTGCATTGGACTGTACAGAAGGGAACGGGGAGGATTACAAAAGGTCAAGGGTTTGAAAACATCTCTGCTTAAGATTGTGAGGCTCACAATTCTTGTTTGTTTCCAGGTAATTCCTTATTAAATAGGTTTTTAGCAATTTAGCAACTTTATAAAATATTTGTTTGTAATATACTGGATTTGCATATGTCTAGTAACAGTAGTTTCCATTGTGTTTTTGTCTTTATTGTTTGCTATTAATTATGACTTATAAAACCTTGTGCTTCCAAAAAACAAGAATAACGAAACATTTCTCTCTCTGTGTTTCTCTTTGGTATTTCCCCATCACCAATCTCCACAGATGTAAACAGAACCAGGACCTCTTATCATTTTTTGCCATAGTGATGGGATTGGACAATGGTGCAGTGAGTCGTCTACGCGTTACCTGGGAGGTAAAAAAAAAATATTCTTTCCTAAAGATTTTTTTTTTGTGTAGTGTGTTTTTAATATGATAATTATTATAAAAAGAAAGTATTTTATAGATATTTTGTCCAGTAATTATATATAAATTTTGTCAGCTTATTCTACTTCTGATCTGATCTAATCTCTCACCTGATAAAATGATTGCATTACTGGCGTATTCAAAGCAAACATAACAGCAGACTTAAATAGATGTGGTAATAAATATTGAACTATGAAATTCTTTTCTTGAATACAAATGATCAAGCAAATCATTCTACTCTACATATATGTTTCTGTTTGGATGAACATATATATGTTTATCTTATTCTCGTCTTCTTTCATTAGAAACTACCTGGAAAATTTAAGAATCTGTTCAGTAAGTTTGAAAATTTAACGGTGAGTTTGAAGTCATTTTTTGTAGGTGTACTGCATGAAAAACTTGCTGAAATAAGTCACACACAAATATATTTGTCATGCATCCTGGAAAGCTCTTAGCTGCTTCTTTTGCCCATGCCCTAATCTTAAAGTCCTTTCTTTTATTGAAGGAAAAAAATTGCTGATCTCATGCGCAGTGAGATTAGTAATATTTTCCCCCAACTAGGTCACCCAATCCTGCGCCTGCGCAGTGCGAGATCAAGTGACATAGGAAGAGGAACCCAGGAAAGATGTTGGCGCCCAAGGCTTTCTCTGTGCCTAGCCTTTGTTTCAATCTTTTTACCTGGCATTTCGGTTAGACATTTTACTCAAGGGTGACAATAAAACTTTCCAGGGCCTCAGTTTAAATACTGGCAGGTCTTTTTATGTATGGTATTTACCCTCAATTTGCATAACCACTTTGTGGTTTTCTCACATTTTGCATATACGTTTTAAGAGTATGTCTATTTACCATTGAATCTAATCTGGTTCTAACAAGGCTGTTCTCTTTCTTTAGGATCCATGCAGGAATCACAAGTCCTATCGTGAAATGGTATCTCGCATGAGACCCCCAGTAATCCCATTTATTCCCCTCATCTTGAAAGGTAAACATGCATAAAACTTGACCTCCTTGTTTGCTAACACTTCTACCCCACCTTTTCCCCATAGACCCCAGCACTCTTAAATATATTATTCCCCATCATTACCTCTGCAATCTCCTCATGTAAAGAAAAGGGTATGAAAAAAAAATATTAAATGACATATAGTTTGCTAAAGCACTGTGTATCATACCCAACTCTTTTTTTTTAAATAAAATACTTATTGTCGTCCCCTCTGTTGCATCACAGTTCTGCTGATCTCCTGCAGTTGTTTTGCAGTCACATTTTGTCTACTTGAATTCTCTCCAGTGATGGTTGCATGGCGTTTCTTAGGATGGGGGGTTCCTTTATGGTATCAGCATAATGTGTGCTGAAATGACCACTTTTAGTCTCCGAATGAGAATATGTAGAACATGACAGCATGGCAATGCACAAGTATTATTGTCAGATGGGGACAGAGCTTAGCATTTAGCATGTAACACTACATCATTAATTGCTTCAAGTTCTTCTTGTTTCTTTTTGCTTCACTTCTGTCCTGTATTTAATTTCCCTTCATTCCAGTTTAACCATTGTTCCCCTCAGACATTTATCTTTATTTTTCTCTTTCTTCCCACAGACCTCACATTTCTCCATGAGGGTAGTAAAACTTTCATTGATGGGCTTGTGAATGTGGAGAAAATGGTGAGTCTTGACAGATAATTGTGGCCTGAGACGAATGGTCATGGTCGTATCAGGCAAAAATCTGACATTGGTACAGAGTATTTCCCCAACCTTGATCATCAATCTGCTGTGATGAAAAAAATTAACAGGAATGACAGCTGTGCACTACTATTGGGTGTTTCTTCTATATTTCCTTTGAGTTATACTTTATAGTTTTATATTTTTTAATATTCAGTTTAAAACTGTGCTTTTTATATAGCTTTGAAAAAATAAACCTCATCAGATTTTCTTTTTTATGTGCCACAGTGCATTGAAGAAAATCCAGTTTTTATTTTTATTGCCACAAAAAGGTTTAGAAAACCAACTCAGAAAGCCCAAGCATTTCCAGAGCTCAGACATCCCACTTTGTTAGGATTTTCTTTGGCAGATTACAATGAATTTGTCTTCTGGTGCCAAACCGGTCCAGCAGTAGCAGACGTAGCCAACAGCGGGCCCCTGTGCAGAACCGACTTGGCACCTCCTGCTGTCTTGGTCCGGTGCAGCGGCCTTCTTCATCCTTTGTTTTCCACCTTCCGGCTACGTCACCCGATCTCGCCCTGCGCAGGCGCAAGATGGGTGATGTAGCCTGCTGTAAGGTGGGGGGTGAGATTGGCATTTTTTCCCCTCTATGTATTAAAATGTCCCTTCTGTGCAAACAGAAAACATGGAGTGTTTTTAGAAGTTGTGCTTGCTGCAAACCCTATGATCATGAGATAGAAGGATAGGGGAGTGTGAGGTTGTCATGGTAACTGGCTCTTCTCCTTTTCACAGCACGCCATAGCAGAAAAAGTGAGGACTGTACGCAAGTATCGGAGCAGCCAAATGAGTAAGTGCATAGGGGGTGGGGGAGAGGAATGTGCAAAAATATTCTTTTCTCCGGTAGAGCATTGTACATTAAAATATGCATGATTATCAAGTATGAGCATTGACCGACTTCTGCTGACGCTGAAGTAAAAGTCCTATTGTTACAACAGCAAGTCAGGTGTAACCTATTTTCTGCAGGTTAAGTAATTTCTATGTAAAACAAGTACCAATTTATGCTAATTGTGTGCCAAACTCACAATGCTGGTGTTTATACAGAAATGCTATATGCATATATTAGGCAAGTATTTGCCAGCTGTAGTGCTATGTCGCCATCTGGTGGTAACATTGTATATTGCACCATGTATGCATATTATTTCCATAGTAAGTCAGGTTGAAAAAAGACTTAAGTCCATCAAATTCAACCTATAGGGAAATAAACATATCCCAGATATAAAACCCTATAAGACATAGTTGGTCCAGAGGAAGGCAACAAAAAAAACTCTGGTACAATTTAGTTCAACCGGAAAAAAAATTCCTTCCTGATTCCATGAGGCAATTAGATGTCTTTGTTATATTTACTTAAAAGCCTTAATACCCAGTTATATTCTGTGTTTCTAGAAATCATACAGTTTTTTTCTTAAAGCTATCTATATTAGTTGCTGAAACTACTTCCTGAGGGAGCTGATTCCACATTTTCACAGACCTTACAGTGAAGAATCCCTTCCTTATCCAGGGCTTAAACTTCTTTTCCTCCAGACCCAAAGAGTGCCCTCTTGTTCTTTGTAATGATCTCAAAGTGAATAATTGGGAAGAGAGTTCTCTGCATGTAAGTTGCATATTACAGATCATATCTGGGAAACACCCTGCAGGTAGAAGTTTGATTTTCCATTTCAAAATGAGAAGATTTAGGGAATCTGCTGAAGTTGTTTCTTTTTAAACCATAACCATACAAGATCATAAAAGTGACTATACATGACTTGTATACAGAAAGATAAAGTACACAAAGTAAAAGAAATCTGTCAGTGCAATCTCAGTGATATTGCATAACAACATGAGTAAGCTCACAGTAAATTCTGAAAAACATTTTAAAATCTCTTCTTACATATCAACTCCTGAACGTCTGGACTTAGGAACTCTTTTTTGGATTATTCCCTCAACTTATATTACCAAATGCACCATATACATTTAAAACAAATAAGCACTCTTCTCTTTCACAATTTGTTTACAATAACTATATCCGTGCCTTTTTTTTTTTATCATTCAGGACTGGACACAGACGTCTCTCCAACTCACCTACAGAATAAAGCTTATGTGCGCCAATTCCAGGTCATCGACAACCAGAACCTGTTCTTTGAGCTTTCCTACAAACTGGAACCCAGCGCACAGTGATCGGAGCCGTCTGCAAGACAAGCTGCTGATTGGCCATACAAGGAATAATGCTAAACCTCATCTCATAACATACTGTCTGGAGTACAGTGTTACAGAGGACATTCCATAACCTGTGCCATATGAAATGCTGTATCATGTTTACCCTTACAGTATGTATTGCCACTGCTGTACCGCTGACATTTTTTTTTTCAGCTGGGACTTGACTGGGTTGGTGGCTTTGAAAGGGTCATGGACACAGATATTTTTGTAAGAAGATGACATGTATAGTCTCCTTTGTGCTATTTTCTTACGGGGGGATCAGAATGGAATTAACAGTATATATATAAAAAAGTATATATAGAGTTGAATTAGTCTGCCATATGAGGGTATGCAGACTACAATATTGTGTAAATACACATTCAGGAAGTTCTAAACTTGCTATATATGTTTTGTGTTGTTTGCAGGTAGATGTACAGGGGTTTATTTATATAAAAAGGATTTTGCTCTTTTTGTGCAGCAAAACAAGCGCTTGATGAAACTATGTGTCATGGAAAAGTGGGTGATATAAGTGAACATGTATGAGAGGTGGATAATGTCAGAAACAAATGCAAAGGATAACCTAAAGCAAAGCTGTGTTCATTTTTTCACACCTCAGTGAATAAGTTTAAAGGCCCCCTCCTTTACAGTGAGTATACTGGAGGAGGAGGAGGACTGTCATTGCTGGAGTCAGTGTAAAGATTGCTAATTGCCTGGATGTAAAGCTGATGGTGTCAGTAGATGCAGTCACACATCTGAAACATACATGCAGATGAAGCAATTTCTGAACTATTAAGCTGTATACTCATTTTATGTCAGTGATTCAGAAGGAATTAAAGGCAGAGGATCAGAACACTGACCAGGCAAGCCCAATTTTTACCAGGTTAGCAATGGCAGTTTACATCATCTCTCAGTTCAGCACACATTAAAGTAATACTTCACCTTAAACTATGTGGTTTTTGAGTAAAGGTAAATAAAAGCTACATGTTTATAATATTTTATTGATCTTTACAGCTAATATCTGAAAATCCATCTATGTTTTCCACTGATTTAATAAGCTAGGACAACAAGAATGCAGTAGAATGTGAATAAGCAATCACATTTTAGTTTACCTTTGATCACTAAAGAATTATTTCTGATTGGTTACTTGGGGTGGCTGCAATGTGCAAGTTACTCTGCAAATTAAATAAATCTGAGGGTTAATTAGTTTCCCTGGTAACTTTCACATTTGTGTGCTATAGTTTGATGATTGTATTTTTGAGGAGATGTGGGAGTTCTCCTTTCTGTGGTTATCTGCCTATCAGAAAATGTCATTGTTATGTTAGAATTATAAAGTTTCAGTAAGGGGGAGGAATATTATAGCACAGTCACCTGTCAGAACTTTCAAACAAAAAAGCTCATCCTGCATATGCTTTGAATGCATTGAATGTAAATGGATTTTTTGTAAACATTATAGCAGATGAATAACATAAATTAAGATGAGCTCTCATTCAAGTCTATTACTAAACAAGCATAAACTTTTCCTGGGTTCCTCTTAAAAGAATATTACATATTTACAATCTGTAGCTGTTATTATTATTAATAATAATAAACAGTATTTATATAGCGCCAACATATTACGCAGCGCTGTACATTAAATAGGGAGTAGAAAAGGGGTCAATTTAAAGAGACATTCAAGGGTTTCCTTTCCCATACAAGACAAAGGGGTAGGGTCCCTGCAAACCCTCTTAGACCTACTTATACTGACCTTGTCTAAGCGTCCTTACCCCACCTTCCTCCTTTGCATTTGACAACCCAGTGCTACCCTGGTATGAGGGAGCCTAGCAGCCAATCCTTAGCTCTGAATTCTGTCTAAATGATCACTTAGTTAGTGATTTAAATAGGTTGTTACTGTGGATATTTCTATGCATATGGATCAGCTATTTTTTTCACTATATTTGCATAATAATATCCCAAATAGTAATAAACAGTGACTGTGCGGGATTATAGGGCTGGATAGTCTGATAAGGAAACAGTAGACCCTGAGTACTATTAAATAGACCTGCCAGTTCTAAAGCTCTAAATAAGTTAGGAAAAAACTCTCTTTGGATACAGTTACAATGATTTTATAAAACCTTTTTGCAGTTCTCTACTCTCCTATGTTCTAAGAAATGTTTTTGTTTTTTTTTTTTATTGTATCACGGTTTCTTAGAAAAATGTTTGAAAAGAAGGGTCTTTTTTGAAGTGCCTGCTCTCTTTAGGTAGGGAATAGCCTTAAAGTGGCCATACACATAGCAAATTGAGCTATCACACTGCAATTCTTTTAATTGGATTGAATTGTGGCTGGAGTGGTTGATCATTCCATAGTAGATGGGTTCAAAATTGCCCCCAAGCGGTAGAAAAATGTGATAGCTTTCATCAAAATTACTGTAGTTTTCCCTTTTTTATTTGCTGTCAATAACCTGTACTGAGACTGGTAAATTGCTGCCTAGTTTTGATTTCGCATTCAACTAAATTCTGTTGCCTATCCTACTGGTTGGTAGTAGATTGCTTCCTTTCTAGCAATTACTTGCCGTTGTATTTGCAATACTTGGTAAATGGAAAGTAGTGAAAATTGCTGTGTGTATAGCCAGCTTTTGAAAATATTATCAGAAAACTGACATTCGTGTTTTGTATTTTGTCTTTATTGAGCTAGTTGCACAATATAGCAAGCAAAATATATCTGAGAGCATTGGGTACACGAGCTGCATACAGAACATCTAGTTTGCCATATTATAGTTAGTGGTAGAGAGAGAAGTCTGGTTTGAAAACTAATTTTAATATATGTTCACTAGGAAAATGGCCTGTGTAGAAATGTTTACAATGGGATAAAAAATGGAGTACATATCTTGATATACAGATAACCACTGGCATTTACTTATACAATCTGCATAAAAATACAGTTCGTTAGGTATAAAAAAAAGGCAAGAGTTACTTCAAAAACTATTTTCAGCTTTTTGAGCACCGATAACAGGTTTCTGATCCCACTTCATCTATAGCTGAAATGGGATATGTCAGATGGAAAGATTAGAAAACCAATCTAATCCCTGATTTCCTACCTGAGATAAGCAGCACTTGCGTACCTGTACTGCTATCCACCTCTCTCCTTCTTTTTCCAACGCCATAACATTTACTAGGTTGGCAGCATTTTACAAATGTATTGCCATAAGAAGGCTTGAAAAATTCATGACTGCATTTTGCCCCCCTTAGGGCAGCCTTATGTAACACACAATCTCAGAAAAACGGATACACTCCAGGTAATTAAGTGCCCATTATAAACTTTTTCATTGGTATAATAGTAGCTGACAAGTGCTACATTGTTAATGACAGTTTAGCTTTAAATATGACCTTTTTCATATGATCTTCAGTTCTGACATTATTGCATTGCATAAGTATACATTTGAAATATAGAATGTTTATTAAACAGACGGGTGCACACATACCGTAGATCACAAATCATACTGTGAGCAACTGTGACAGCAAAGAAATTGAGATCCAACATCTACAATCATATTTTCTGTGGGTTACCAGTGTATTTAATAAACCTTTGTGGCAATACATACATACACTGATATGAGACTGAGACAGACTGATAGTTCTGTATTGGCAGATACATATGTACGATATACCTACTGCAATGTTTTTGTATACACACCTGCACTTGTGTACAGCCATAGGCCATTTCAGTGGATTGTATGGTGTGGTCAGGATTGAGCCCGTCTGGACGGGTTCTGTTAATATGTTTGAGTTTATGTAAAGGGTTTTTTTTTGTACGGAAACTGTATAAATGTTTTTATATCTGTTTATTTTAAGGGTATGGAAAAGTAAGGTAATTTAGCACTTAAGTGGGATAACTGGGTAGAGACACTGGAAATACAGAAGATGCACTCAGCCATTAAACAGTGTTTACAACTTACTTATTGGCTCATTTGTGTATCCATATATTTGAATATGTCCGTGTGTTAATATATGTAGTCACTTGCGTTAAGGATTGCACACAAGAACTTTTTTTCTTCGGTCATTCAACACTCTCCTCCACATTGATTTTGGAAGTTTTTACTTCTGATTTCCTGCTATCCGGTACAGCTTTAGCTTTGAACCACAGCACCTTGGCAGGCTGCTGGACTGGACATTGTAACGCTACCCTGGAACTGATTTTTGGTGTGCTGTTCACACTTCACTAAGTTTGTTGTGGTGCACCTTACAGGTCCAGAGTCATGTTGTCATTTTGTGTTAGCCTCTTCCCCCTTTTCCAAGTCCATTTAGCTTTGTCAGGAGCGGTTCTTCCGCCCTTTCTGCCAAGGTTTTTACCACAGCCATGCAGAACTTTATGATCTAAGTTAACAAGTTTTTTGCTGACTGATCACAGGGAGGAATTTTGCCTGCCATAGTATTTGTCTGTCAAAACACTCAAAAACTTGCTTTTTCTCCACTGCAGTTCATTAACACATTCAGATCTCTTCCCCATACCTGGACAGTGACAAGAGAAGCATCAGATTCAAAAGATCATCTCTGCTCATGTTGCTACATAACTGCTTCTCCTTTTCTCATTGTCATCCCTGCGGTGCAGGGAACTGCAAGATACTGATACTAAGAGAAATTTATATTAATTGCAGAAAGCCTGGTGCTTAAACAGAATGTGCTATGCAGGGCTGGTTGGCCTCTGCACAAGCTGTGTTGCTTTGTACAGCTATGTAGTCTGCAGTCTAAGATGTGGCATTCAGGTCTGGATCAATAAACTGGACAGAGCTGCAAATCCTTTGGCAGACAACAAAGCCAAACATTGCATATATGTATTAAAACTGTATATTTAGCTTTTAACTAAAGTTGACAAATACAAGACAACAGGCACAAAAACAAGTCACGTTTCAATCTATTGACTTTAGAAAGTAATGGATGATTACTGAAATACTCTCAGGCAAACCTAAGTCACTTGCTAGGGCTCCTATACAGCTCTGCTGGCAGTTTCTACAACTTTGGTTTATGATCCAGTATTTCCATTTCTGCAGCCAGATTCCCTACGGCTCCCTGATGCTTTCTGTCTTCATTAGCTGACCAAGTAAAGCACAGAGAAAGTGATATTCTTAGCAGTAACACTTTCACCACAAGACATTCTGTTGTATCTCTGTGTATTGCCCTAATCAGGTAATAAAATAAGGGAATTCTGTTGAAAACAATGGGGTTATCCACTTGCCAGCCCACAATTTCAATGGCTATATGCTCAGGACCATTGAGGTGCAAGTACTGACATTCATTCATTTGTTTTTGTTGAATGCTCTAGTAAGAGGTTGAGGTTCTTTTGCCTCAAGTCACTGACAGTCATATGTCATCCATTCTAAAACACATCTAGAACACATTTGTAATCACTTTTCTACTGCTTGTGTTCCTATTCAAGTATATAGAAGTGGCTCAATGGCAGACCACCCTAAGACGCTACCTGAAGCCGAAAAAATGCAACCCCTTCAACTCACAAGCAAAAAAAAAAATGTATTGAAACAGCTTTTTTTGCTTTACCTTTAAAGTCTTTTCCAGTCTTTTTCTCTAAGTATTATTCTCTAAGTATTATCTACATCCCCAAGGCCTCAGAGGTACATAGCTTTTTCTCTGAAAATTGCCCCTTTCACACCAATGGGAACAGTTATGTTATCTGTCTTGAAGGTACAAAAAACCGGGTTCACCATAGGAAAATCACCATGTTTTTAGGGACTTTTAAGGTTAGATACCATTTAATCAAGTAATAAAATCATATATTTTATTTGAAAATTACATGTTAAAATCTTTTAACAATAAAATGAAATTTTCAAATAAAATATATTCTGATTTAATACTTTATCGTTGATTAATTGGTATCTGACCTTAAAAATCCCTAAAATATTTGTGGTTTTCCTATGGTGAACCCGATTTTTTTTGTATCTATGTGGTTATAGGATGTTGTCTGATCTAAGTCCTTAACAGTTAAAACAAATTACGATTCTCCTATGTCATCTGTCTTGGACGTAGACTGGTTTCTGATGATAGGGAGTAGGGCAGTGACAGCCTATGGCTCTGATAAGCCCCTGCAGAATCCCAATGGCTTTGAAATGGAAAGGTAACAAATGGCTGCCTTCATGTTTATGTTTATTCAGATCCCTGCATAACGAGAAAAACATAATTTATTCCAGGTGTATGCTTGCTTCTTACAAATGTTTCCCTTTCAAAGTTCCTCCCCTCTAATTCCTTCTTTTACCTCATTTAGAAGAAAAGTAAGGGGAAAACTTTTCAAAGCATTGATAGACTCTGGTACCCAGGTCACATGATGTTGGTATTATAAGGGTCCTGAACATCCTTTGTAATAATTGTTTCCCAATATGAACAAACATTGGAGGTAGATCAAAGGCTCTCTGCAGGTAACAATCATAAAACTACAGGAAAGAAGAATCTTATATACAGATGGGAAAAGAGAAGTTTACCGATTATGTTACAGTTGCACTTGCAGGCACCATTATGCCACTTTCCTGATGAGTAACAAAACAGCATGGAATACAATAGTTCAATGTGCATTAGGTTGGTGTGGGGGATGCAAATTAAAGATACATTGCAGTCAAAGTTGAAAAAGAAAATCTTGCATAAAAGGAACAATCTATAGATGACTTATGTGTGCAGAGACTATGTTTATTATCAAGGTATAGTTTAAGTACAACAACATATCCAATGCTGGAACCCCCCACCTAGCCCAGCAAGAATTTACTGCCTGTATGTGATGGCAGTCTGCCTGTAACTTACTGCCCCTAGAATCTGTTTGTCATATTCAAAGGGTACCTGCATGACACTGGGGGCATCTATCACTAGTTTATGGCACTAAGGTAATTGCACCTATGCAGAGCTAAACAGCAAATTTACTTAACATGATCCTCCTGTGTAAATGCATTTGCTCACTACCTTCACTTAGTTTTTCCTTAGTTTGCCTAACTTAGTCTTTGGGAAAAAATTAAAATACTCAGTACTTTTGGATATGGAGGAACACTCCCTTTCTCCCACTTGACAATCCTGCTACTAACTGATTCCCCTATAAAGCCTCTGACCTGAATGATCTGTAGGCTGTGCAGCTCGATCCACAACTTAGGCAGATTGACATGCCATCTGACGGTGCCCATATGGTCCTAACAGCAATCCAGACATCTCCTCACAGAACTGGCTGTGATAAGCTGTTTGTCAGGTGTAATTCTCTGTAAAACAGGGAAAGTGCCAAAACGGAATAAAGTCCACATGTACTAAAAATGCATTTTAAGGCTTCAACAGGTCATCACGGCTACAAACAACATACAGAAGACAATACATTTAGAGTATTGACTGGTTTATAAAGTATCTGTAGCCCTAATGATGATCAACCAAGCACACACTTACATATCTGGTGGTAAACAACTAACTAAAGACCCTGCTATTGCTTTCTAAAATCATAGACTGGATAATCCTAAAACCACATTACAACCAACCTACATTTTTCCAATGGCAGAACACTGGTCTACATTCCCATGATATAAAAAAACAGGTCTCATTGACCCCAATCAATCAAAAGAACATGTCAAAAAATAACATCATGTACAAATTTGACCAGGTTTGTTCTCCATGGGTTCACCACTCCTTCCCTCTTTATTTTCACCATCCACTTCTGTGCCTATATGAGCCTTCTACTTTTGAAGGACATTCCCCCAAACAATAGCCTTCCTCATTCTTAACCATTCTCCTTATTTTTCCATTACCACCCTTTTTTCCTGTAGGCTTCTTTTTTCACCTTTATCTTTCTTCACCTTTTTCTATTCTCTCGTTTTCTTTATTTATTATCATTCCATTGTGCTGTCACTTTCACCATATCATCAAATTTTCTTCTTATCTGATATTCATCTATGATTTGGGTAACCATAACCCTCCATGAGCAACATTTTTGGTTACTGTAATTTATTGAAAACCTAGGAATATGCATGTATAATATTGTTCTAATTTGATGTACAACCTAGGTATTTAACTCAATAAAAATATACTAATAAATAAAAGTATATACATAAATGAAATAGAAAGCATCAGGAAATAGTATTTTATGGGCTAATTTACAATATCAGAAATATCCATAATCCAAAAAATATTTGTAAGTCTGTTTATTACATTAATGCTTACTCAAGACTAGTTAATATGACCAATATACTTTTTGAAAAGTGATTTTTTTTTCAGTTGAATAATTCCAAGAACTCAATACATTTCAGCACATTATACACGGTCCTTCTAACTGTGTGACTTTATTCATTAGAATAAAAATACATCTCTATATTCTCTACAATTTTAAGCAGTCCGAAGGCTTAAAGCATGTGAAATAGTTAAAAAAATATGTCTACCTATTTTATAAAATGGTCTTCTAAATGTTACAAATGTGTAATAAGAAATTAGGTCCCTGGGAAGTCTGCTATCTGAGCTAAACTGTTATTATCTAGGTTATTTAAAAGTCAAAATTTACATAAACTTAATTGGTAGTAGGTTAATGGTGTATGTAAGTGTAGCAAAGCAAGGTGTTCATGCTGTGAAGACAATGGGGATAGAAAATAAATTTATTTTACATCAGTTTATGGAACTTTTACTTTTTTCTAAAATATTTTATTATTTTATATTACACACGGAAAATAAAACATATGATATTGCTGTTTATCGGTTTCTAGATGTTGCTGTCTTTGTCTTTAAAGGGTAGACTTACCTTTATATTTGTCCCCATGACCATGGTCACCAAAAAAGAAACTGAAAGAAAATGTTTACAGCTGGAACCAGTACAGCACTGAAAATAATTCCAGAATGGTGACAACTGTAAAAGATGGGAATTTCCCATGGGATATATTTCTTGTTACTTCCTCTTGTGATTTGCAAACAGTAAGGGGAGATCTCCAGACACAGACAGCAAAAGCTATTTAAAAAGACTTTAATGATTCATTGAGCAAAGAGCTGCATTATTGTATCTCTTTTACTGTATATCTGCAGGGAGTTTAGTTTTTACATTACAATAAGAATTTATTTTTTATGACATCAGTGTCAAAAGATCCACCCGAGCGGAAACTTACTTTAAAGCCTAAGGGCATGCAACTTCTGTTAGGCTCTTTAATTAAAGTGTATGCAAGGCCAATTTGTTTTTTAATAGATTTTTATTTACTTTTCTTAAACATAAAGGAACGAAGAGAAAACCTCTTTGAAGTGTCTCAGAAACAAGTATTCCTCATACAATTCCATACTTTGGATTTTCCATCACTTTCTATCCTAATAACCAAGGTCCCTATCACAAAAAATTAAAAAAATAAAAACCAGGGTTCCTAATCCCTCATATGCAAAAGTTAAATAAAAAATGTATGCCACCTAAATTATTGTCCATATCACTAGTATTTTATAAAGATAATTAAATATATTGATTAACTTAAAAAATGTAAATTCATTAAAAAATATAACAAAAAATCTTGGAAAACAGATATAATCCTTTGTAAAGGGGTGGGGACAACATCCATTGGAAAGGGAGGTGCTGTATTCTTTGTAATTAAATTCTAATTAGTATGTCTTATGTTATTTATGATTAATTAGCCACCATTATGTAATGATGTTTAAAAAAAAAAACTCCAATTCCAATTGGCTGGTGTTTTTATGTGTGGGCACTTTTATATGTTTTATAGATGACAGTGCTTTTTTGATATTGTTTAGGTATAGATATTTATTTTAAATATGTGTTCATATTAAATAAAGAACAATTTAGTAACTTATATACAGGCTGAAGTCACACGAATAACTCATGTAGGATGACAGGTAGTAGAATAGGTTTAGTGCGTGTACAGTTTTTAGGTTAATACAGGATTTCTGTCAAAGTGAACCTGTGCTAAGAGTATCTTTGTAAATGTAATAACATAATTTGAACCAGCAATGAAAGAATCCTTTACCAAGCTCTCATTCGTCTCTGTACATAGAAGCATTAGAGATAAATGTGTTCCCGACCACTGTAATCTTAAACTATTTTCCTATCTTGGTAGGCTGCCAGTCCTCTAATAAAACCAAAAGATGTTTTTAAGCTGTTAGAAACCAAAGAAAAAGACTAGAAGGCGTGTTGTGATATTTCTGATAAACCTTCACATTATAGGAGTTACAAAGGCCAGTGATGGCTTGTCCTAAATCTCTTATATATTAAATATTAGAAATATGTCAAATAGTTTGATGACCATCGTGTCATTATCTGTCATCTTATATATAGAATACAAGATGACAGATATTTATAAGAACAATTATGTTGGTATTGCTTGTGGCAGCTGAGGATCATCTTCTTTTGATACCTTTTTTATAAACTTAATCTAATATTACTATTTCTCTACATCAAACCTTCTCTCATGTCTGAGGACACAGCTGTACATCAAATGACTGCCATTAGAGGCCAGCCTGCTGGTAAGTTTTCTCCCTAGGTTGGATTCCCACTTTCATGCGTCCGTTGCATTAAAGTGTTTCAATAATGAGGAACTGCACTACTGTGCTCAAAATAAAACGGTAGGTCGAGGGCAACATACTGGTTACCAGCATTACCTGGGGTTTCTCTGCAGCCTATTTAAGCCCCATGCCTTGTTCTGGTCTGTATCTGTATGTATAGGCGGCTGCCATATTGGTAGAGGCAGAGTTTTGCTTCCCTATATTTTCCTTGTACCATCAGCAATTGTACTTTTTTCTTTCCTTTACTAGAAAACTTAAAAGTTTTTCTTGCATCTCAGGGCTGATCTACTACAACCTCTTAGTTTTACCAAGGACCTTACTGACTGAATAGCCAAGTATTATAAGTACTATGCAGCCCCTTCTATTCATTCCAATGCATTTTTGGGATTGAATTTATGTTATTCTCCCCTGTGATTTCATAAATATTAATGAATATTACAGCTTGCTTGGCTCCACTCCCCTCCTCATCACAAGGACACATCCCACTCACAGTAGCCACACAGCTTTGCCCCTCCCAATATGGCCTCTCCTGCACTACGCAGCCCTGTAGCTTCGCTTGACGCGATGACGTCATGGATGGTGCACCACGCCTCTTGCGGTGACTCCATTTTGTGCTAGTGGACGAAGCTTCTGCTTCTATTTCCGGGTTGTCGGAGCCCCGGGAGAACGGAAAGTGGAGGGAGCAGCGGAGACTGAGGGTGAGGTGAAGTGATGGCGGGGTTATAGAGCGGGATGCTGCATTTACTTATGACGTGTGTAGTCGGGTGGATACTGGCAGCACGTACTGCACCCTGGCCTGTCTGTATGCTGACACTTGTAGTTCTCCTTCAGGCAGGGCTTGTGCATTTTGCTTAATTTCTAACCTGCTTTAGGCTTAATGAGTAAAGCAAGGCAGTAACCCATAGCAACCAATTTGCTGATGTCTGCATTTGTTTTCTGCACTCTCAGCCATGGTATGTGTTGTAGAACTACAAATCCCAGCCAACACTGCAATCTCTGCATTATTGGCCCTAAGTCTAGCATCATACAGGAATAGATCAGAGGAATCTGTGCCAAGAGTATAGAATATATCAATGCTGGAGGACTACAGGTCCCAGCATGGCACACCTGACTTCTGTATATTGGGAATTTTTTTCTGTCGCCAATGGGCGATGTGAATTGAAGGGTAGTTGTACTTTTTAATAATATTAAACAGGATTTATATAGCACCAACATATTACACAGCGCTGTAAATAAATAGGGGTTGCAAATGACAGACAGAGACACAGGAGAGAACCCTGACCCGAAGTGCTGACAATCTAGGAGACTATTGAAGGATCATATATATGCAATATTATATCTATGAGATTTATGATGGGATCCAGCTCATGAACATCCCATGCACCGGCCATTTACTATAGATCTCCTCTTCCCAGGAATGAATGAGATGATTCCCAAACATTCCCATATAATGCCAGGAGCTGGCAGCTCAGATCTGACATAATGGGGTGGGAATAGGATTCTAGGATGGGAGAAATGGAAGCCGTCATTGCTTTCCTTCTTTTAAAACTACCAGTTACCTGGTTGAGGTATTCCGATCAGGAAGATCAGAGAATCAGCAATTTGTACACGTTGTTCCTTGTCAGTATCTCGGACAGAACTGAAGCTATAGAATCAGCATGACGGCCAACAGACTTTGGAGATTGTAGCATTGGCTCCGTACTTCCCCCATTATTCTCTATTATGTGTTAAATGACCTCCTTGTGTTGTAGTATTATGTTCTCTTTTATGGTGACTGTGCTGGTTCTAGGGATATCAGTGAAGAATGTAAAGTTTGTCATTGTCATCTTATGTGCCTAAAGAGGAACTCCGGCTAAATCCACAACAAGGGGTAATACCTGGTTCTGTCTGGGGTTTGATGCTTTTGGAGGAATATATACCTTATTGCCTTGCTAATTTCCTTTATGCTCCAAGAATTGTTAGTGAACTGTATCAAGGAGATCCTGACTCTGTTTTATGCAAGAAATCTGCCAGAAAACATCACACAGAAACTTCATTATTCCTTATGTACGATAGTGTCTGCTAAGTTATTGTTCAAACTCTGAATTATATATTAAAAAAAAAAAGCTTTGAAGTTTTATTTTGTTGGTAAAAGCACTTTTTGCCCACCAAAGTTTGACAGCTGCAATTTTAGTGGAGTTTATTGCAATATATATAAAGAGCCCTTTGTGTTCTTGAACTCCTATATTCCCCCTATAATAGTTTATTGATATGTTCCTATTAAAGAGGAAACTATTCTGTGCTCCTTTGGGGTATTTTCTTCATAATAGGTTTTATTTTGCCTCAAGTGGACACCAGAGAACATCTTTTCTTGTCCAGTAATCCTAATTTTTTCATACCAAGAGGAATGGACCAACTATCACACAGGTCCTTCATTCAATTATCATTTAGGTCAAAGAAAGTGAAGATGGATCGTTTTGGTTCACAGCCTCTGTTCCTCAGAGATTTGTTTCTATGGGTTTTTGGTCCATGGATATCTGTTCATAATTTCCTTCTTTATGTTATTCAGTGACCCCTCCATAGTGTCAGTATTTGTCTGTTGGGGACCCCCATACTATATTAATAATATTAATAAACAGGATTTATATAGCGCCAACATATTACGCAGCGCTGTACAATAAATAGGGGATGCAAATGACAGACAGATACAGACAGTAACACAGGAGGAGAGGATCCTGCCCCAAAGAGCTTACAATCTAGGAGGTGGGGGAAGTAATACACAATAGTAGGGTGAATATGGAATGGTGGGTGAGTAGTAAGAAATTTAAAGACATAAGAAGACGGGTAGGCAAGTTTGATAAAATGGGTTTTGAGTGCACTTTTAAATGAGCAGAAAGTAGGAGCAAGCCGAATAGGACGAGGAAGTCCATTCCAGAGATTTGGGGCAGCTCTAGAGAAGTCTTGTATCCGTGCGTGTGATGAGGTTATGAGTGAGGAAGTCATTAGTAGGTCATTGGAGGAGCAGAGAGAGCGGCTGGGGAGTATTTTTCTATCAGGTTAGAAAGGTAAGTAGGACAAGAACTGCGGAGGGATTTGAAGGCAAACCACAGGAGAGTGAATTTGATTCTAAGTCACGTTAGATTTCATTCTGTTCTGTAATGCATTTGTATAATAAATTTCTATGTAAGGAGAACCACCAGAAAAGCGTATTTGTGGGTATCAATACCTACAAATTGATGTTACATTTCTGGAAGAGACATTTGTAAGCATTTTCATCTCTACTCTCATGGATAGAAGAACCAACAATGTAAGAGCTTTATTAAGTCCGACACACTGACACATTTTCATTGGAAGCGTTTATAAGTATTTTAGAGTCCCCAAATGCTGCAGTCATTGCTGCACAAAACCATTCCATTATGTACTGCCGTATTGGAATGAATGAAATCTCAAACATTGGCTTTTAACTGGAACATTTCAACACTTGGGAAGCTGTCCATGTAAACTGGGTCTAAGTAATTTACTAGTATTCCTTTAAGTGACTGAAGAATGATGTCTCTAATTAGCAATGTTTCATACATCAGTCAGCCACAATTATGTCACTTCATGTGTTTAATCTTCCTGGAATTTTAAATTACAACATGTCTGATACATTTTTATTTTCACATTTCCTGTTGTGTAGTAGAAAATAGACAATCTAAGGGTTGATTTATAGTTTATTTATTTGTTCTTTACATATCTTTTATTTATGTACACAAACCAGTATGTTGTGTACAAAATATTGTGCTAACATTCAAAAGGAAGCTCTGTCACTGGCAGTCCGGGATTCAGATTTGTTCCAGCTTTTTATCCCAGCTTTGGTTGCGTGTTTAAAAGGTGAAGATTGCAGATATTTTTGGTTAATATCTGAGCTGTTATGAAGTTGATGGTAGGGCCCTAAAAACATTAGGAAGAGCTCTGTTTCATTGTTCATTTACTTCTGAAAAACTTTTCTTTCTAGTTTTACTGACATGGGAAGTAAACAGGATGGATCCCTGTGGCAAGAACGACCGCTACTGCGTGTTGGAAATGCTAAAAAATGACGACCAAATGCCTTTGGTGCAAGTAAAATGACTCAAAAGTTTTGTCTGTCCATATTATTAATCGCCGTGTCGTTCCCCTGTTTTTTAATGCTGAATATTATTTTTAGGCTGCCAGTCTTCCTATGTACACAAATAACAGGTAAATGGATAGAAATCAACTGAAATCTTATATTACAGTACAGCTGGAGAGGTGTATAGAGTATATTTTATTTAAGTTGTGTAAACACTTTAGACTTTGTATCTGCTGAAGGTGGATTAATAGCCCGATCTTTTTATCCGTGATCATATGGCTAACACTAAATTAGAATGTCTGTACCAGTTCCACTACTAAACATATTACCTATATAAAATATCTTATATATAGAATATACTATAGATAAATGTATAGGCTGCCATTACTGACCTCTTTTAATCATATTATTCACTGCCTCAATCTTTGGTTTCACATTGGGTTATGACCCAACAAGAATGCAGATTACATAGATTCTCACTTCATTTGCTGCACAGTGACACCAAACTGCCATTTATAACACAGAAGTGTGGCCTAACCTTTACCATACTGCTTTTTCTTCAGAAGCAAGTGACTTATCACTCATTGAAGTGATTGTAAGGTGGTGAGGAGTGTCAGAATTTGAGGCAACATGTGGCAGGTCATGTGACTGCTTTAAATGTAGAATCCAGAAACAGCCAAGTGACAAACATTTTCAGAAGGGGGTAGCTTTCTTTTTTATGAAGGGGTTTCTTTGTATCTAATATGATATTTGTACATTTTTGGATGCTTATCAAGCTCCACAGTTAGAGTAAATGCAGAGGAAGTATTTCTGTTACAATTCTTGCCTGTATTATCTCTGCAAACCTTGTGTTAAGGTGAATGAGGGCTGGGAGGTGTGACTGCATACCTTACTAGAAGGCAGGTACAAAACTTTTAAAAATGTGGACCATCCAGAAAACGAGGAGCAAAGTTACAGGTCTGTGGGTCAAAAGCCTGATGCTGCCTCTAGCAGTCCCTTATTTTTTGCTTTATGCCCCACACGAGTACTGGAAAATGTGTAATTTAGTTCATTTCCTCAACTTTAAAGGTTCTATTTAGAAACCTGCACAGCACATTCTATGCCACGTTTAATCTTTGATTTCAATGGTTGATATCTCCTCCTAGGTTCAGGTTTTGTAGCACATTGTACAAATATTTTGTAGCCAATCGTCTTTTAACTGAAATGGGATCAGTTGTCATAGCTACCACACTTTATTACTGTGTTTAACCACTCATATATCTGCAGGAAGTGGCAACATTATCGTATGCAAAATTTCCCTGATCTTTAAACTTGCGGATAAATAAAAAAGCGATAAACATATCAGCAACAAATAGCACATTACCTGATTCTGCAGAATCCATGGCAAACCAGCCCTGAGAAATGCAAAGCAGACATTATTGGAGTACCTGTATGTAGAAGTTGTAAGTTGTTCCAAAATGATCAGCAGCATTAGGATGGCAGTTGTTTAGGGAATACAATATCTTCAAAAAAATTATTTATTAAAATATACCTGTATGTAAATATAATGACTTCTGCGCCACCTTCTTAATTACATTGAGACCCCAAAAATGATGCAGAAAAGTTTTATAAGTCCTTATCAATACTTGTTCTGCGTCAGTGAGTACGTACTGTCGCCATGATAGTAAGATGTGTAGCATTTTTGATGGGAAGGAAATGGCAATGGCAGCCCCCATTTTCCTGGACGATTGGTCTGTATACCTTTGTTTTTCTTAGTAATTACATGTCCATTGTATCTATCCAACCAACATGATCCTGATCCAGGCTTCACACTGACTCTTATACTCTGTCTTCATTATTAAGCTCTACTAGTAGTGACTGTGAACTGTGTACAGCGCTGCGTATAATAATAATAGTAGGCCCAAACATGTAGCAGTGTGGGATATAGGTAATGGATCTGTACTGCTTACTCTCTTACATTTGTGCATTGATTCCTTACATTTAGCCTTACATTTGGTTGGTGCCCTAGCATATAAGTGGAATCCCATGCAAAATATCTAGGTAAAAGAAACAGTACAATAAAATTTACTAACCTTGAACCCTGGCTTATATTGACATCACTGAAATACTTTAGTAAAATTTTGGGAAACCTGAAAATTCAAAATCTTTTATTCTTGCTGAATTGTGTTGTGTCTGGCATACAGTGCTTACTATATTTTAACGTAAAGTTTACATCTATCAAAAGGGAAATAGAACCAGGCTTCCATTTCCATTCCTATCTTATGAAAATGTCAGGTGATTGCCTACAATGCTTTGGCTTTAATCGTTACCAAATACCCAACCCAGAACAAGTATATCAATGCACACCGTCTGACACACCTTGCCTGTTTCTTCATGGTGTCATTATAATTCAGGGGCGGCTATGAGTTGTAGAAGAGGCCAGCAATGGCAGCCTACATACATTACTCTCATCAGGTGTTAGATTCTTGTCAGTCAACCTTTCCAATGTTCTAGGTATTCTGTATCCTGTAAAAACATGATTATTTTATGGTTGTAGTCATAAGCTGCTTTACAGTCAGCAAATATATTAGAGAAAAAATTGGATTTAAAGTGGCGCTGAACCTAAACGGTGATATGTGATAAGAGACACCTAGGAATCCTAATTGTGTCTAAGTAGTGCTTTACAAATGTACCCAGTGTCTGGACTTCGAGCTGGAAAAGGGCATTTTACTGGTATGTAAGGGTATCTAGACACTATCATAGCTGTATTTTCTCAATGAGAGATTTGGCCCACTGCTGACTGTTGGTCCTGGGCATTGTTAAGTGATATTTATTGCTGTTCTGCTAACTTTTGGACTTGGCTTGACTACCAAGATGGCTGCCTCAAAGCAAAGGCACAATTAAAGCAGAACTAAACTGAAAACAAAAAAAATGACACTTACTTTTAATCCGGCAGGTCCCTCAATGGCGCTGGTCTTTCCCACAATCTAGTCCTGCGTTGTCCTGGAATTCCTCTTCATCCCAGAGGAAGTGCCAGGCACCGCCATCTTCGGTCTTTACTTTGGTCTTCTTTCTTCGTCACCTGTGCTCGCACTGCGCAACTCTGACGTAGCCGCTGTAAGGGGGGGGAAAAAAAGAGAGCCAACCTTGTTGTGTGAGATCGGCATCTCTTTCCCCTAGAAGAAAAAATGTGCCTTGCATGCAGCCAGAAGCCATTTGGGATGCGTGACGTAGGTGTCTAGGGAGGCTCTGGGCTCCCATTAAGTCTTGATCGCTGCGTCCATAGAAGGATTGTCTACCTTTCTATGTTGAGATTAGGTCCACTTTAAGACACACGCGTAACAACTCATAGGAAGATTATCAGCAACAAAGAAATGACTTTCAAAGTTTACTGTAAGGCTGAATTTCAGGGATATATAAGACAGTTATTATTGTAACTCTATTTCAATATTATCATCAAATTTATTTTTAATTTAAAATAGTGTCTGTTTCTGACTTTTTGATTGTGTTTCAGTTTCTTGCAACTTTGAATGTTAGAGCTGTTTGATTGTCAGAGGCAACCTTTCAGTTGTGATGGTGTGCTAACAAGATCAAATGCTGATGGGAGGAGAGAGCAGAGTGATCAGGATAAATGAGGCTCACAATTATCTGCTACTCCCATACAATAATATACAGTCACAGGCTGGGTATAGGATAAGGCTCATAAATGTGACTTAACTGCAACAAAGGAAATTCAGATCTCTGGCCTTGTCAGACCTCTGCTGTTTGGAGGGGCTGTGTAAACCTCAGAACTGGGTGATTTTGTTTTATCCTGGCATTTCTTATTTTGAAGGGAAAAAAGATAAATGTATATGGTGATGTTTTGAAATAAGATTCTGTCACAAACATTCTTTTGACATGTCATCCAGGCTTTAGATTAAAAAAGTTGTCTCAATGGTAGCTTTTTGCTTATTTTTCGCAAGAACTTTTTTGTTCCCGCATTAAATTGATTTGCTAAAGCAAGCATTTGTTTGATTTATGTAATTTGTGGATTTAGACAGGTCTGATTTAACTTTGCACAGGGAACACTGATAACACACTAAAAAATGGCTATAACGGAAAAAACACTTTATTTCAATTTGTGGGCCGGTGATTTCTCCTCAATACGATGCTTTTTCTAACTGTATGTGATGCAGCTCTTTTGTCCTGCTGAAATGTAAATGACTCTTCAGGTTCTTACTTTTGTCTTTTGTTTTCTGCTTTCAGGCCATGATCCAGATCTCGTGGCTGTGTATTTAAGGTGAGGCATATAATCCTGCCCATTTTTATAGTATATCACTTTATTTGCTCATAACCATGTCACTGGTGGCTTATATTCTTTACTGAAAGTCATTTTAACGCACTTGACCTATGAAAATCTGATTTACTGAATTATTTGTCCTTTAGTGCTAAAAAGAAACAATTGTACAAATTCAAGCATGAAAAACAAATGTTATAACCTCACATGTGTTAACATTGCAATGCACAATAATAGACCATTTAATATACGTGTGCTAATCTTTTTTTTCTCTTCTGCATACCACAACTCAATGGTTCATATGTGTAGATTGCAATGTGCTGAGGATGCTGCATTTAAAACGTACCTGAACTCAACATTTTTACTTTACATAGAAGGGTGGACAACCCATCTATGTAAGGGAATTTTTTATTTTTATTTTTTTAAAGAACAAAAGTGCAGCCCCTCCCCTTTAGGTCTTGATCACTGCAGCGCCTCCTGGGATACCTACGTCTACAGCTCTTGCTGCTCCTTCTGTGTATCCCTGATCTCGGGCATGCGCAGAAGGAGCTTTTTTTCCTCGTAGGGGAAAGAGATGCCCATCTCATGCATGCACAGTAAGATCGGCTCCCCCCCCCCTTCAAAGGGGCTATGTCACCCAATCTTGCACCTGTGCAGTGCAAGATCAGGTGTTGAAGAAAGAAGACCGAGGAAGAAGATGGAAGATGGGGGTGCAAAGTGCTCTCTGTGCACCGGGACAAAGAGGAATCCCAGGACAGTGCGGGAGTTGATCATCGAGGGCCCTGTGGGAGTAAAGGTAAGTATATTACTTTTTAGTTTAGTTCCACTTTAAAATAAATGGCACTGAATTAATCTTTGTGTACATTTGGTCTTATTGTTGGAATAGTCAGTGACTGAAATGTGTGTTACTTTTGTGCTGACCTCATCTTGGAAGACAGAACTGAGATTTACTCAGGTCTTATATCTGGTTTCTTGTCTGTGATTGGCATCATGTTACCTTTATATACTTATCAAAGCATTATAGTTGTTTTCACAGTAAGCTGAAGCAACCTTAGTTAAAAAAAATATATATATAAATATATATAATAAAAAATAAATAAAAGGGGCAGGAATGGATGGATGTTTTGTATAAGGATATCAGATAGATTCTTGTGAAATGATCACTAAAGTTGAGTTAGTTGGTTTAGTTTTATCACCACTGCACAGTATAGCAAGTAGTGTGTATGTTTAAACTTATACACACATATATGAAAGTAAGTTTTCTCTCTTGTTGAGATTATTGTATCACTAGTAGTAGTTGGTCACTTCCAACTGGACTTTTACATGTGATGTTGAAGAAGTTTCCTAGGTTTCCATGCCTTCTCAACAGTTCTACCAGTCTGTGGTGGGTTGCAAGGTGAAAAGGCTAGATGATGATTCTGGACACCACCTGCCCCGAAGGGATACAGGCTCTATCTAAATTTATCCAAAGTGCTGCAATTTCCAGGCCAAGTTCGATGTCTTTTGAAATTTCCTAGTTATGTTTGTTAGGGTAGTTTGCAGCTCTTGGATTACTTTCTAGTTCTTTCACTTCAGGCAGTTTGGCAGAGGTGTGTAGAGTTTACTGCATGGCTGTACATGTGGAGCATGATGTGCCTTATTTTTTTTGGATTATTAACACAAGTAAGATCTCTAAACACCAAAGGACCAAAATATTGAGAATCTCTAGATTTCAAAGCAATAAAAGATCTGTAAGACAAGCTGTCCTATTACAAAAAAAGAATATTTGCCAGCCCTTTTAATGTTACGGATTTGTGACTATGCAAGTATTTTTTTCAGTAGCAGTTTTAGAGAGTAAAATCTTTATAGGGTAAACGCCTTCACCAAAATGGGAGGTGAAACTAAAACTTTGTTTACCCCTAAACAAGCAGTTGATCTACTTTGCCCATCTTCCAGAGCTAACAAGTTTCAAGGAAAGGAATTTACAGTACTATCTATCCCAGTGGTATAGTTCAGCACCCTCTTTAATACCATTTAGACATGTAGACTAGTTAATCCCCTATGAAGTCCTTATCTAAGCCTGCTCACAAATGTGCTCATTGGGAACAACCTAGCCAGTTACTTCTTGCCTATGAAACCTCAGTTATCTTACATCTGCTCATTGCAGCAAGAGGCTGCATTCTAATTTTCTGGAAAGAGACCAGTCCATTTTCCAAACATTCAGATACAAATAGTTTCACTGGAAAGAATTGTTCTTACTAAGTTGACCTCACAACAAGCAGATACAGAAGAGGAGAAAAATCCGTATCGAGGTAATATTATATATTAAGTTCAAAGGTGCTCATAAGGAAATCTAGGGCACATTCATGGAAATATTAAGCTATTATACGTGAAAAGTATTATTTTGTATGGGGGGGCTTATGACCATCTAAATTATGGTTTCGTCGTGTATGAAAAATATGTTTTTCTCCTCTCCCTCTACCAAAAGATAAAGCATTTGTAAACATAGGAACAAAGTAATATCTTGCAGTTTACCTGTCCAAAGATGTAGTGGCTGCATTCGTTTTCTTTGATTTTAGGCTTTGTTCTCATTTTAGGTTAGTTTAATAATTGTACCATTAACACACTTACTGTCCTGTGGAAACACTCCCTGTATTGTGTTCATGGAGGAGCAGCATTGTAACCCAAGAACTAGTCATATCTATGGGGACTGTGGAATTTTCTGTAGTAAAGACTTAAACTGGGCTTTTTTTTTTATTATTTGACCTCTTAGCATGCATTTGATTTACTTGTATATTTCACAGGCCAAATGGAATCATATGAGTTTTAACATAACCCAATTAAACAACTATCTTTCAGAGCAAGAATTCATAGGTGGTCGATACCCGAGGGGTTAGAAATGATAGGGTTGCCAAGTCTGAAAGATCCCGTTGGGTTTTTGGGGAATAAAGAAAAAGAAGGCTTTTTTTGAGGGGACACTTTAGTTCAAACGTGCTTTTACTCGGTGGAGAATAAATTTAAGTATTCTCTCCTATGCAAAGGTATCTGTGCTCAGAACAACATGATAAACATATATTAGAATACCAATAGTACTATAATTTCGGAGGTCTTATGCATTAGTGTCTCTTTTTTATCTGACACGTTTCGCCACTTGGCTTCTTCAGGAGATTTTTTTGGGGACTTGTACTGAACAATGTAATAGAAGGTTCAAGAAAAAGACATCTTTCAGAGCACGTAAATTTCACCATTTAATTCCTTAAACACACCATATTATATTAAAACTTTTTTAATATATATTTAAAACTACAAACAATGTCTAGTCAGCAGACATCGGGCAAAGCCATAGCTGGGCAATCAAGCAGTAGGCAACGCCAAGTGCCATGATTATTTAATAACTCCTATTTTTGTTGTCACTCTTTTGTCACCCCCTATACTTTGTTCGAATTTTGTAACGCCTGCCTGTCCTGGTATGGACAGTTTTTTTCATCATCTTTCTTATATGCACTAAGTGAAGTTTTAACATAACAGGAGATAACTGTTAGGTGTTTTCAGGCTTTTTATATAAAAAAATGAAACCGTATGGGGGAAAAAAAGCTTGCAAGTGGTTAAGTACACCTCTGTAGCGTTGACAAGTAGTTCCAATTCAAGTTCATGGAGATGGCTGGGGAAGAAGCTAACTGCCCTTGATCGTTGTATGTAGCAACTAGAAAAATGTGCAGTAATTCTGCCACCTCCCACCATATGAGAAAAAGGACCAAAACTGAACCATTTTGTTCCAGAGTTACTCATTTTGCAAGAAACACTACTGACACAGATCAGTGGTCAAACATGTTCTTAAGCACAACCAATCACTACCCCTATAATATACATATGACATCTTTTGTTAGGTATCCAAAATTTGTGTCTTTATTAAAAGAATGTGATGAATTTAATAGTACTTTTGTTTCTCTTTCAGAATTTGAGTGGTTCCCACCCCATTTTTGGGGCTGGTTCTGGGAGCTTGGACCAGGTTTTTTATTAGGAGAAAAATGCCCATTCCTCCTCCTCCGCCTCCTCCTCCGGGGCCTCCCCCTCCCCCAACTTTTTCACAGGTAAGGGTATTTTTTTTATATCTAAATGTGTATATACAAATGTAACCAGTCTTCTGTAAAGCCCTGGCAAGCTGTTTGTGTTCTTACTATTGAGATTTCCCTTTACTTCCTGTCTGGAAATGGGAGATGCTGACTGTGTTGTATTATGCCCTGATCTCGGGAGGTTTCTGATGCTGATATATTTGGTCCCTCTTTGTGATGTGTTATTCAGGGAATAAATTACTGGTAGTTACTCAGCTATGTGCAGAATGTGAGGCATAATTTATCTGGAGGTGTTGCTTACCATAGATAAGCGTTTGGCTCTCCTCCAGTATCGGCTCATTTCTGTATTTCCACACCTTGCTTCCTGCCTGATCATGATACTGCATGTTTGATACTTAAGCGCTATCAAAGTAGGAATCGATTTTAGGTAAGTTCTAGTTTTTGAGCTGTTGTGTCATGCTGGATCTAATATTTCTCAAGAGACGTCTGCTAAACTTGAACTGTGTACATAACAAAATGAATACAAATAAAATTAATACATAATTAGCAGAAAGAGTAGAAGAGTCAAGAATGCTTTTTAACAAAAATATTTCAGCCTCCAGTCATTAAGTTTTGTCAGCCCATGTGAGTTTGTGTTTTTCTCATTGCTTCTCACACAAATGTTCCCCCACCTCTGATTATTTTACTTGATTTTCTGTCCCAAGGCTAATACTGAGCCTCCTAAACTGAACCGTGATGAGCAACGTGGACGCGGAGCTCTTCTTAATGACATCTGCAAAGGAGCAAAGCTGAAGAAGACCACTTCGATCAACGATAGAAGTGCTCCAGTATTGGATAGTATGTATGATCGAGGGAGTGTTTCGCTTGGGCTAAGTGGCCAAGCCCAGCTGTATAAATATTGACTAGGGGACTCACTTTGATGTAATATGATTAGCTGTACTTTAAACCTTTTTATGGGACAAGTTTCTATAAAAAAATGTGTGAATGTATATAAATTATGTATACAGTTTGTCCGTTTGCAGTACTAACATGGACAGTTTGTTTAGAAACTTAGTTCTGTTTCATAATAAACGTGAACTGTGTGATAATAAAACTGAACTGCAAACAGTTGCTGGTAATGACCGTGATGATAGTTTTCCAATACATTTGAAGCTTAGGTTTGCTTGTATGATGCAGCAGGGCACAAAGTGGTCATTCTTCATCAGCAAGTTCTCAACCAAGCAGGTGGAACTAAACCCTTTTTACACTTCCTAGTCCCTATTCCATTGTGGGCCCTACCATCCTCTTCTTTCTTCACTTCCTTGTTTTTATCTATGACTCTCTTTAATGGCTTGACCAGGATGATGTACCTTCATTCAGGCTCATGGAAGTTCAATCAGTCCAGGTGGTGGCTCTATTTATCTGTCAAAGTCAATGAGCAGCACATGCTCACCTCAGCGTAGGAAGCAAGGATACAGTATGCTTTATTGCAGAAGTGACAAAAAGGAATATTTTTGGAGACAGGTGTTTCCAGATGTGTTGTAGAATTTACTGTTGTTTTTAAATGTTTGGCCCCGGGTGGTATATAAAAAAGTGCTCCTTTTCTATGACTATGTCCTGTTCATTTCCTAGTGAACATGCGATTCATCCATTTATATATAGTGTTCGTAGTGTGTTCGTATAGTAATTTTACAGTTCTTATTTTGTTTGAACATGGCTCATTTTACAATTCTGAACACCTATTTTCTAATATATTGGAAGCAGGATTATAAACTCATCAAAGAACCTTTTTTTTTTTTTTTTTTTTCCAAAATATTTTTATTAAATTTTTCAAATATACAGAGACAAGTAAACAAGCAAAACCAGTGGGGTAACATGACACAAAAAAGGGGGGGAGGGAGAAACACTTATACCATTTTAAACAAAGGGAACCTTTTTAAAAAGTCATGAGAGAATTCTTCATTTAGGTTTTCTTCGTTCAAGTATTCTAAAATGGAAATCCTGGTACAGGACAATTTCATACAATAAAAAAGGCTGATATTTAACCTGCACATACTTAGAAGTATTCCACTGAATTCAGCTCTGTTATATGCATGCTGGCTATGGACTTGTAGAACCTCAGAGGTAAATGTGTACAAAAATAAACACTTCTTATATCTGGCTCAGTCAGTCATCTGCTTAACAAACCCTCAGACTTGTCAGGTGGACTAAGTTTATCTATAGATATATTTCTAGCAATCTAATATTTTCAATAAATACTGGAATTTGGCCATATGTACTTAAAATACACTTACTTCTCTGACCATCCACATTTGAAATTTTAGCACAAAGTTGCAATTTATATTCCCAGTGTTTTTTTTACCATTTGTATGGTATTACCCTAGTTTTAGTACTGCATTACTAACTTGTGTAATTTTTGCAGAACCTAAAAGTTCAGGCGGGGGTTCTGCTTTCGGGCCAGCATCTGGAGGAGCACTGCAGCCTAGAGGTGGTCTTTTCCAAGGTGGAGTACCTAAGCTGCGACCAGTGGGGGCCAAGGATAGTCCTGGTAGGTATTTTTCTAATAGGTCTGCCTAAAATTTTAAATAAATACCTGTCAATATGTTATCAAAAGAGGGATACGTTAACAGTAATTATTCTGATGGCTTCCTTGCTCTCTTTAGTTTGCAAAAATGTGACAAGATAAAATATTTTGAGAGAATGGCCTAAAATCAGAATGTGTCATGAACAAAGGAGGTGTTCAAGGTAATGCATGTTATCTGGTCTTGAGACTTTTAGTTGCTGGCCTAGATAGGTATTCAGATATAGAAATTAGAGCAAAATCAGAAATCCTGGCCTGTATACTTCTCCCAAGTCAGTAGCTCAGAGTATAGAAAAAGTTTAAATGTGATAGCCAGGCAAATATTTTGAGGGACCCTTTCCTTGTCTTCCTAAATTACTTGTTTAGTTATAATGTGTATACATTCTTACCTTCAATAAAACACATAGAATTCAATTGGTAGTGTTTAAGGGGTTTAACCACCTAGCAGTTAAGCCCGACCTTCGTTCAGGCAAAAAAAATACAGGTCTACAATTTAAAAAAAAAATTTCATGAAAAACAGTGGATCACTTTTGGTACAGAAATCTAGACCTCAGTGTAACGCTCAGGAGGTTAAAGAGATGTTGTAAAAAATAGTAAACAAATGACTATCATACTAAAAACCTTGCAGTCTTTTCTATAGTTAAAAATATAAGCTCCCAATGCCTGTAAACCTAAGGAATGCATAAACATTTTAACAAATTATTGTAAGTTGTTTCTATTTGGTGACTGCCATTCTTGCCTTTCTCATACAAATGCAACTATTTTTGCTCATTGACTAAAACAACCACAAGTCATTTACAATCTCATCTAAACAAATGTGGCTTATTCTGCAGTTGTTTTAGTTACAGATTCCATGAATTAGGCGTACAGATTGATACTTTAAAAGTGCAATACTTACTAGTGGTTGTGCCTATACATTTATGTGTAACAAGGAGGAAGGTCTCAGAATGTATGTAAATAGGAAAATGTCATGTTTTTTTTTTTTTTAGGGAATGGTAAAGTGGAATAATGTGTCTCTAAACAAGTTTAGAAGCAGCCATTATTAATTTTCTTTTTTTGTTTTTGCCCATAGCATACATTCAGTAAAGTTGGAAGAAGGTCAAAAGTTATCTGCTTATCTCTTTTGATCAGTGTCTAGGAGATTACCATAGCAGCCAAAACACTTACATTTTCTGAGGCTACGTTCAGACAGGCAATGTGGTATCGGTGTGGTTACCACTTCCCCACGAATCATGTTTGTGGTTGAGACTCTGCATACAATGATCCATCTGTGGCTGACCTTAGGAAATTGAATGTGACAGTGAGCAGTTGTGTCCCACCCACTGTCACATGTTTAAATGCTGGTTCCTTGAGAACCATCCCAGTGCTTGTGGGTGCCAAATAGGAACTTTTTAGTAGTGGCAGGCTAAAGTTTTTGTCAAACACTATTACTTTTAAACATCTAGTAGTATCTGTCGCACCCCTATAGGAAAGTGCTTACTTTTTCTCTCTCTCTTTTATTTTCAGAAGGTCCTTCTGGTCGGTCTCCTCTTCAGGGTTCCTCAGCACGATCAGCTGCTCCTCGTCCGCCAGTCTCAGGAGGTAGACCGCAGGATGACTCCGACAGTGGCAACAATCGATCCTCACCACCTGATGTTGGCAGAGCACACAGACCCTCCCTCCCTGATCTCACACGACCCCCCAGTACAACCAGTCCTGGCATGAAGCACAGTTCTTCTGCTCCTCCACCACCTCCTCCAGGTCGTCGACAGACGGGACCAGCTCCTCCTCCTCCACAGGATGCCAAACCATACAACCGAGACAAGCCCTTGCCTCCAACTCCAGGACATCGTGCTCCAGCTGCTCCTCCAGTGAAGCCTCCACCCTCTCCTGTTAATATGCGGACCCCTTCTTCTCAGGGACAGCCTCCTCCACCGCCACCTTACAGGCAGCCTCCTACTTCTCTCAATGGACCGCCAAGTCCAATAAATGACCAGGCACCGGAACTACCACAGAGGCATAACTCACTTCATCGGAAACAGGCTCCTCCTGTGCGAAATTTGGCTCCTCCTCCTCCTCCCTCGGCCAACCTTTCTCCGGGTGGTAACAGACCACCACCTCCAAATAGGGATCCTCCAGGGAGAGGACCAGGTAAGACCTTTTTATAAGTCTATTGGTATACCATAATCTGCCTATTTTGGCAAACACACCATGCCCCTATTTCCGGTTTCTATTGTTCCTACCACTGGCAACTTCCCTAGGTCTTCTCCCAGGTTTGACATATTTACTGTTTTAATTGCCAAGTTAATGGTGGTTAATTTTTCAGGGCACCCACAGCAAGCATGTCTGACATATTGTATCATCAGAAGAGACACCAGGTAGAGAAGCAGCATGTGTTGCAGGAGAGACAGAGAGGTTATTATTAATAATAATAAACATTAAAGGGGGTAGCAGACAGGTACAAACAATGGCACAGGAGGAGAAGAGGACCCTACCCAGAAGAGCTGGGGGGATATGGATTGGTGAGTGAGTAGTGAGGGTTTAAGAGACAGAAGAAGATGGGTAGGCAAGTTTGAAAAGATGGGCTTTAAGAGATCTTTTAAATGTGCTGAAAGAAGAAGCAAGCCGAATAGGACGAGGAAGACCATTCCAGAGAGTCAGGGACTCGATTAAAGGCTTAAAAAATTCTTAGCTTTTTATATTGTTTGCTATGGGCTATAAACATGTAGGTTTTCCAAACAGATACATAGGTATTGCGTCTTTATGTAGTGCTGTAAAGTGTACTTCTGTTGTTGCAAGGGTTTGCAAATGTTTTCAGATTTAGCCAATTGTGTTATTGTCTTTAACATTTTTCTTTTTTTCTTAAGTGGTATTGCTCCTTTTGACTTGCCAAAACTGTATTCAAAGCAGATTTGTTTCTGATTAGTCCATTTTACTTTAATTATTTTGCAGCTCCTCCTCCACCACCACCTGTAATTCGAAATGGTGGTCGAGATCCTCCCCCGCCCCCTCCTCCTTACAGAATGCACGGTGGAAGTGAAACCACACAGAGCCGGGTCAAGCCACCTCCACCCCCCTCTCGAACTCCTTCTGGACCTCCTCCACCACCTCCTCCTGTGAGGAATGGTCACCGTGACTCAATATCTGTTGGCAGGTCTTTTGCTGGTAAGTTTGTTTTGTATATTCATCCCTGGCTTTACTGCAGAACACCTTAACATGCAGCGCAACAAATGTGAACCTGTGCTACCTTCCTAATTAATTTATTGTATTCAGTTGGCTGCCTGTATCTGACATCTGTATTTTATTAGTTGAATGGTCTAATGAAATTAATAGTGAATAATTAAAATATTTGTATGGTGCACTTTTGATACAAGTGTACCACAAATTAAAAAATGGACCTTTTCACTAACAAGTAAGGGCCACCTTATTAACTATTGCTCTTGTAGAATGCAAAATCGTAGAATGATAAGGAAGAGAAAAAAAAAAATCTTTGAAGGGTGGCGTTTATATACTCATCTCACCTTGAAAACTGCAGGGAGTGATGCCATCATCTTAAAGACCGTTGAGGCTACTGCTATTCGTTTGAAGATTTGGAATACTTGGCATTCTCCAGGATTTTGGCAAAAAGAATAATCCATTTAGTGATGTTACTCTTAAGATAGGGAAAAAGTTTGTAACCAGGTTATCAATAATTCTGATTTATCCATATTCTGCCTTAATGTGCACATTAGGCGATGGCTGATATAACGCCATGCTATTGCACATGAATAAATGTAGCAAGGCCTATAGGCACAGCTTAATAAAATACAGTAACCCAAAGGAGCCAGGTCGTTGAGAGATTAAGCTTGATTGCTACTTATGATAAGTGCATTTACCTTGTTTTGTTTTACTTCATTGATTATTTTATGTAAAACCTAGAAATTAATTTTCTTTTTCAGTATTGTGGACTATTAACTTTTTACTGCACTATTACCTTTGTACTAGGTAGGGTACTCTAATACCTGGGTGAGGCATGTGATATAGCAATTGGTAATGAGTGACTGCTTTAACAATATTTGTAATTATTTATTACAGATGACTTTGAGTCAAAATACTCCTTTCATTCAGTTGATGAATTTCCTGCTCCTGAAGACTATAGACCCTTCCAGAAAATCTATCCCAGTAAATCAATCAGAGGTGAGACAATGGTTAAGGAATAAAATAATGGTATGCATGTCACACAAATCAGGTTCTAGCTAATTTCTCTGGCCATTCTAAATGGCTAACCTCCAAAAGCTCTAAGCTGCTGCACATCACTTCTCTTTTCAACCAAGAAAAAGATAGTCATAGTGGCTCCCTATGCTCTATGTCCTAAAAGTATGGGGAGCCACAGAGAATCATATTCAGTTGGAGCAGCAAGCTAACCAGGGATTCCAAGTTACAATTTTTCAGTTCAGTTTTTGGAATTATAGGGTCTGTGCACAGGCAGTGGATTTCCAGGCTAGGGTTATTTGGGCTGCCAAAAGAATGTACTGGGCCACTTTTTTTGTTGGGGGGGGTTAAAAGGTGCATTTCAGTTCTACTAAATAGTGCGCATTCTGGAGTCTTATCCAGATGTGTTTGTAAAACTAAGGAGATAAGATTTAAGACCTGTTCAAAGAATTCTGTTACAGTACCGGACCACCAAATGTGGTCCAATCCCCCATCCTAGCAAAGCCTTGAATGCGTAAAGGAGAAGACAATGGATTGTATCGAGAATCATATATGTATGTATGTATGTATCAGGAACCAAAGTCCTATCTTAGATAGGTTTAATAATGAGGAAGTCAGAGAGATATTACACAGGGCAGTGAATTCCATTCCCCTTGCTCCCATGTCTTCCCTAAACCTGCCTCCCAAGAGAGCATGTAGAATAGTTTAGGGAGCTGAGAAAGCTGCAAATAAAATGCATATTTGACAAATTAGGCACCTTTTGGTACAAGAAGTTGCTTCAGTACTGGCTCTTACCTTCATAGTGAACTGCATCTATTTATTAGACAACCTTTTATTTTGAAACCTCCTTCTCATTGTGCTATCAGTACTGATAATGTTGTGGTGGGCTTAGAGAGTAGAATGTCTGAACCAGTGAACACACTGACATACTGCTTATTTATTGCTTTACATTTTATGGTATTAGGTATTTAGGAACAAATTTACAGATTTGTACAGTTAACTGTACATAAATGTTAAATTTAATTGGTAACACTCTATAAAACACTTGTATCCTTTAAATCTGTTTACATTCAAAACTGTAATTTTTTTTTTTTTTAACCAATGCTTATTTTGCCTTTCAGCAACTCGCGGTGCTCCTCCTTTGCCTCCCATTCCGAGGTGAGACCATGTTGCCAGTCTTCTGTCTGGACTGTTTACCCCAGCCCACCCTCCTCACCTGCCTCCTCACACCTTACAGAGAGGGGCCTCTCTCGCATGAAAACATTTGTGAACAAAATGGAACTGGGAATCTCTCCCCCCTGCTGCCTGTCTATGCATTCCACATCCTTGCCTCGGGCACAGCCTTCTTCGCTTCTTGCACCGGGAGGGGGGTATTGTATGGTGTCAGCTCCTGGGTGTAAACCAGGGAACTTCCGACTGCATCCAGCACTGCTTTCTGTCTTATCAACTTTAGGATTAACATCCTACATTCAAAAATGCCATGACAAACTGAATTTTTTATGTCTATAGGAAATGGTCTCTCCAATAAAACTATGAAATATGAAAGAGCGATGAATATGTACTGAGGAATACACTACAGAGAGGGCAAATGGCCAGGATGGATAGAGCTACATCCTCTATCCTGGGCCTCTTCCTTCCCTCAAAGCACTTTCTGACTGTTACCCAAAGACACTGGGCAGATCCGTTGCAGTTCGGGACAAGACTGGAGCTTGGACTCAGGATGTGGGTTTAGAATGGTTGCCAAGGGGCAGCTGGGAGACTGTATTGTCCACATTGCAACATATGGCAACATTAAACATTCATGCAGGGTGGCTGGAAAAGATACAGAAAAGAGGATGAAAGCACCAGATTTTAACGAATTTCTGAATTGTGACATGATATTATTGCGGGTTGTTTGTGTGTAATAAGGTGATGGGAACAAACTTTCTGGATAGTAATTCATATGGCTTTCTATGCAGATGAGGAGGGTTTTTCATAAGTGGTGTTTTTCTTTTTAAGGTCACTGGATCACTTGTCCAACACTTCCCTTTTTTTTTTTTCTTCGTTTGGTCTTGTTTGAAGACCACACTCGAATCCTTGAATATTTTTTTGACATAACTTAGTTTTCCAGCCCATTTTAAATAGCAGCGTTCCATTTTATACCTCTTGTGTGTCTTGTCAATATCTGTTCATGGTCACTTGTTACTACTATAATCACTACATGACCGTGACCTACTTTATCACTTTAGCCAATAATGATTTTACAGGTAACTGTTTACTAGCCTTAGGCATCAGGAATGCTCTGTGGCTGCCAGTCTCCTGTCTGGACACTTTTAGGTTAAATAGACAATATTATTATTATTAAAGGGCCACACTTGGGCTCATAGATGTTTCATAGATGGCACAGCACATTCAGCACAGTGCAGTGGCGCTCTAAATTGACTTTCAACAGGTATTCACTGTCATTTTCAGTTGCAGCATGTTTAATATGCGTGTATAGAGATGTCGGCAACACTATAGGCTACAGCATGTTCATGACTGCCAACACCTCCACTGCTGCTTGAATTTGCAGGAATTAATTTGCCTTATAGCGGGAGCACATACTAAACACTAGTAGCCCATAGACCAGGCTCTTGGGATAGTTTGGAGCCCGATCTAGCAGGTAATGCTGGTCCTTCTGCATTGTTTCACATACGTCACCTTTTGTTTACTTGGTTGAGTGAGGAGAGGTGTATATAAAGAAAATAGTAGCACAAAGCGGTCCTTTCTCAGGATTTTGGCATGTAACTGTGTAGAAATTTTGTTAAGGTGCCTAGATAAAAATCATTTTTTTTTTTTTACATGCTACTTGCCCTTTGTGTCTGACATGGACTTTTAAAATTAAATGGTCTCTGTCTCAAAGCAAAATATGTATCTTGAAATAAGTTTCTAATGGAAGCAACCATTTAGATTCCTCTAAGCTGCATTTGAATTCCAGAGTATTGACTTGAAGCACTGCACCAGTAAAGTACTTACAAAAAGTCACTGTCATGAGACAAATGTTATTCCCATATTCCTGATAAAAATACTAGTTGTGTAGTGGTTATGCTAACCCACTGTGAAATACACTGGCCTGGTACAAAGCAGTCTATAGACTTTGGCAGGTGGAGGCATTTGTTATGATGGTTTGTGTCAGTTTTCCTCATCCCAGTCCATCTTTTGGAATACAGGGAGATGTGTCCCAGCCCAGGCCTCCCAATATCCTACTGCACAATAAGGATGGACAGAAGTGATGAGAACAATGCTGCAACAATGTAACTTAGAGCTCCAAAGGCCACTGATTCTTAACTTCTGCAATAGATGTTTTCTGATGCTTACACATATTTTGTGAACTTTTCTATTTAGTTCACAGATATTCCTTACATAGGATGAAGACCCCACCGCAGCGCACCATAACGCACATTCCATGCATTGTGGATCTCTGTGTTGCACGTAGAGAATTCTGTTGTGGTGTGTTGTCAGCCCTTTTATAAATAATGAGCTGTCTTAACATAGCGCATGTTAACATGCAGCCTAATGCATGCAATTTGCAAAAGTGTAAATCCAGCCTCCGTGTTAACCACTGCACATAACTAATATATAAAAGTTTGTCCGAACATAATGGAACAAAACTAGTCTTCAATACAGTACTTATATAGCATTATTAACAGGGAGAGCTGCTCTAAAAAAAAAAGAAAAGCAATGTGATATATTTTTTTTTAATAAATTGAAAACAAAAAGCCTTTGTTAAAAATAACTAATTCTGTTTACTGTGCACAATTTCGAAGGATTGGTCTGCATTTATCCCAAAGAGTCAGGTATGTGCGCTGTCAAGGTGTTATTTGCGCCCCCTTGCTCATACACTACTCAACCCTTTTAGCTGGTGATAGAAGCAAAGCATGGAGGCTGCAGAGCAGAGGCTGCAAAGCCTAGAGTGGTCTGCATGTGTTCCTCATAATGCGCTAAACTTTGGTCACTGCAGACTATCCCACAATGCATTGCTTCTTTATCCAGCCAGAAAAAGGGGTAAACCTTGAGCGAAATTTGGTACTATTATTTTCTAATGTATATTTTACTCTGAAATAATCCAAACTTATAGATACTGATGTCTATTTTGTATGTTGTAAAATAGGACTATGAGAAATGGTTGAAAAATACTAAAATATAAATATATCTATATATAAAATAATCTGTCGTCTGCCTGGAATATTTTGTTTTACTGTAGTAATGAAATACAGCGCTGGTTTTAAATCTCTCCTGCCATTGATAATCTTTTAAAAATATTATTTGCTTGGCTGTCCGCATGTCATCGAAGCATGGCTTCTTTTTTAAACCTATACGATTTTCTACACGTTCTATAGTTCAGTAGATACGTGGCCAGCAAATGTCTAGGTGAATACTTCTTGTATAGTGGGAGTAGTTGTGTGTTACTGTGGAGGGGGTACAAACCTGTATCCTTGAGCCCTTTCACCTTCTGACTTGATACAAGGTTAGCGTTGCAGTCTGGTCATGGTGTAGAGGAAGAATGTTTTCCCTTTCTTGCAACAGACCGATTACACATTTCGTTCAGCCCATAAAAAGTTACTTGACCTAAGGCTATGTTTAGGTAGGGATTTAGACAGTGGTTGAATGCGAGCACCCAGGAGCAGCATCTTGGTGATTGCTAGTTGTTTTAATGAGCATTTGCTGTATTTGGAATATCTGCCCTCTTGCCGTTGTACTCCATTTTCAGCTCCTTGCTAAAACTTATAAAAGCTGTCCTATTAAAGTCTTTGGAAGCAAATCCATGGCAGACCACCCTGAGATGCTGCGTGAAGCATTTCAAAAACTGCACTGGATGCAAACCTATGTACAAAAAGGAATTTCAACAGCTCCAATTTGTTTTATTAACAGATCTTGAGGATTGGTTGACAGCGGTAACCTGCAGTGGTTCTGCTGTCAATAAGCTCAAGTCTGAAGTTGGCTAACTAACCGTATAATTTGTCAACAATGTATCAATTACTGATTGATTCACTTAAAATAACCTTTAGCCCCAGTGTTCAGCCATATTCTTACCTCTAATGGATTTTTTGTAATGTATTTGTAAATCGACCAACTATAACTGAATTGTAGCTAAAGCAAACTCACGCTCTACAACCTGTAGTCTTCTCTGTGTGCCATAGTAGTGATTTGGGTTGGTATGAAGCCGTCAGAACATTGCTACTTGCTTATGATGGGTTTCATCAGTTCCCTAGTTTACCCAGTTTCTCCATGTTGTTAGGACCATTGTAGCTGTCACCAATTTGTCCAGGTAAGCTTCAGGTCAGTGACTGTGTTTCCATTATGTGTGTGTGTGTGTGTGTGTGTGTGTGTGTGTGTATATATATATAAATAAAACCTATAATGACCAGCATTACACAGATAGTGTAAGTCACCCCCCCCCCAAAAAAAAAAAAAAAAAACTAATTAGGTGTGCAACACAAAAAAAAAAGTTAGGATTTCATTAAAGTTTAAAGAGTACAGGTAGTCCCCGGGTTACATACAAGATAGAGGCTGTAGGTTTGTTGTTAAGTTGAATTTGTATGTAAGTCGGAACAGGTTCATTATTTTAATAAATGCAATTAGGACAGATGTTTGTCTCAACATATTATTAGGCAGCGTGGTGTCAGGTACTGCATACGATCCTCACTGTGAGCTAATCACAAACAAAGCAAAGAAAAAACTTTATGAAGCCTAGACATTCATTAACTTCTGGAGCAAGCTGTGTTTTGATATGCAAAAATAAACAACTGCAGAGTTTGTCTTGGCCAATAAAGAGTTACAAGAGCTTGCAGAAGAGCTCAGTCTCAGCTGTGTTAAGCAAAAGATTTCTTCTGCAAGTCATGCAAACCACACCCCCCTCCAAGCCTCTGTCCTGCACAGGAGAGAGCAGGGAAGCCCCATTTGTTGGTATATAAAAGTCTTCTGTATGTCTGATGTCATTAACCCAGGGACTACCTGTATATAAACCATAAAGATAATCTTAACCTACTGGTTCTGCCAGGAATTCAGTGTGTTCCATAGTTCCTTAGTTCCTGTGCACTTTGCTCATGTTAGTCCATATTGTGAACATGAGTAGACAGTGTGCAGTTCTGTTTTAATGTTTTTAATACTGTAATGTGGCAAATATTTTTCCACTAATACAGTATAAGAACAAAGTGTTGTCACCCTAGAACAGGAAGTGTTACTGCCAGAATCCCCTTAATCAAAAAAAAAGCCTGAAAAAGGAAAACCAATGCAATCGTGACACCTGAAGAGCTGTAATATGTTACATTTGTGATTTTGGGTTTATAAACAGTTTAATTGTAAGTGATAGACTGTAAAAAC